>NC_092205.1:7706902-7735423 GCF_043381705.1 Parasteatoda tepidariorum
CCCAGGACCACCCTCTCACCACGTTGAGGTAGTCGGCTCGGATTCCAAGAGGGTTACAAAATTATAGTTCTTATTACCACACATTAGGTAAAAATACAAAACTGATAAGTAAATCAAACCGAATAAATGGTTTTCCCGCTATGCTCTACGGTATCATGGAAAAAAAAATTTTGCAACTTTTTAAATTTTATCACTTATTATAAAACTATATTTTATTGTTAATTTCGTCAAAATCGTTACCAAAACGCTTTTGTAAAAATTTACTTAGAGCGTTCCCATGAAGCCAGAAACATAGTAAATTTTACTTTATTCTACCAGGTTGTTTTGGCCATACTTTTTTTTTCTTAGTGTAGTGTGTGTCTCATGGCACCTTGTTTTGCAGTCGAATGAGACGAGGAGGGACACGAGATGTCTATGAACTCTAGCCTCTTATTAATTCTTTAATAGCTATATCTTGTTAGTCGAAAGGGAAAAAGAGGGAGCTCATAGAGTTTAGATAAATGTGAGATACCTGTATCTTTTCCCAAGTGAAAAACTCTAAGATTTTTCCTTGGAAGAAAATTCACTTCTTTTAAAAAATAATTGAAGTCCGAAATTGCTTTTCATAGAGTTCATAAAATAAAATGGCATATAATTTTTTTTCTAAAGTCTTTCATAACAAAATCTCTTTCAAATCAACTTTTTTGAGCCATAAGAGTTTGAACAGTAAATGTTTCAAGAAAGAAAAGCTTTTTTAATTTTAAACTTCAGTAGTAGCATATAAAAAAATTTCATTTAAAAATGTATTAATTGTTTAAAAATTGAAACTAAATATTCTTTGTGATATTCCTTAAAAAATTAGAAAATAATGTCATAATTAGTACTTGATGGTTACATAAATTTAATTGAAACTCGAAACTAATTTGGTCACCCTTTACATTTAATAAAATTTCTAACAATGTGATTTACAAAAATAAAACAATTACATCATTTGATAATTTATGTTTTTCAATTGCAGGATATTGTACAACTCTCAACACATAATGCTTTGTTAAAAATCATTTCAAATATCACAAAGAATTGCAACTACAACCTTAATAATGACTTTAAAAAACCCATTGTAGTTTTTCATCATTATTAAAATTTACCATATTCTACCAGGTAGTTTTGGCCATACTTTTTTTTCTCAGTGCAGTGCGTGTGCGTGTGTGATGGCATCTTGGTTTTGCAGTGGAATGAGATGAGGGGGGGGAGGTTACACGAGCTATCTATGAACTCTAGTCTCTTATTAATTATAGCTAGATGTTATAAATAGCGATATGCTGTTATTCAAAAAGGAAAAAAGTCTCAAGGATGAGCTCATAGAGTTTAGATAAGCGAGAGAAAGATACAGACGAGACGTCTGTATCTTCTCCAAATTTTTTGCTACACTCACTTTTACAAAGCTGGATTTAGCCAAGCGCATTTGTTGTTCAAAAAAATAGACATAAAATGAGAACATAAAATTCATTATCAAGGTTTGAAAAGTTCTATTATGAACAGCAAGTTTATTAATCACTGTAAATAAATTCTTAACACTTTAAAGTATGCATGGAAATTTTTTTTTGCATTTTCTCCAATACCTACACCATCCATTTAATGAAAAAAATATTGATTTCTACGAAGTGCATTTCAAGTAGAAGTTGAATTTACAATAATTCTAATCTTACCACATGGAGAAAGAAATTCTGGTAATATTTATGTACTGTATTGTAATGACAAAAACATGTATTGTAATGACTGGTAAAAAGATCTATAGCCAAACCAAATTTTAAAAACAAAATATACTATATTTAAACCATTCATTTGGTAACTTTTATGTTTATATAGTAACGGTATACCGGAAATTCTGGTACAATCACATAATACAATCACTCACCTGTACTCTTTTAGTACAATTAATATTGAAGAGAGCATATTTCAAAATCAAATGAGAGTGATTAATTTCATAAGTCATTAATAGGAAATCAGAAAAAATAATTCATTTTGAAAATGAGTTCATTAAAATTTCTTTTATAAAATGAGTTAAAAGTGAGAGAAATGTGAGCATAAACTTATATATAAGCTCTTAAATTATAAATTTAATTCAATATTATTTATTTTATTATTATTTACTTCATAATATATTATTGAATTTATTTATTTTATTGCTTGACATTTTTAAGAGCAAAATTGATTTAGACAAAAAAAAAATGTCAATCTTTTAGGCGACATTTAAGGCAGCAGCAGAGGCACGAAAGTTTTTTAAGTCACACGAATATCATGGATCTGTTCACCGTTAAGACCATAAACTGGGTATATTACAGTCTTTTCTAGTCATGGTTAAAAAGTGTTATTCTTTAAAAACTAACAATTTTATTAACAATTTAAAACTAACAATTTTATTTTATTAAGTGCTAAGGTGCTGCTAAGACTAGTGAAAAAAAAACGATTTTAGAGAAAATTTTCGAAACTGAGTTTATTATAAATTTAGAACATAACTTCCTAAAATTACTTTACTTTTGTTCGTTGTCTAATAATTGACCAAGTTATAGCAGTGTTTTAGCAAGGTGATAACAGTGGATAAACTAGTGATTTTTAAGTCTTTAAAAGCGTTTATCTCAAAATCAAGTTTCTTTTTTTATTTTACAATACCATAAACACGATTGAAAATATAATTTTAAAAATAACAGTTTACAATTTTTCATGAGTGTTTGTGAGTATAGCACTCATTTGAATTACAGACTATAAGAAAAGAACAGAATTTCATTTTTTACGCCTTTTTTTCGCAAAGACACGTGCGGAAAGTTTTAAAAATTTGCTTTTTTAACTACATTGAGCCCTAACTCAGTAGTGAATGCACTTGTATTTAAGATAATAGTTCAAAACATAGTTGATAGCCTACTAAATAAAATCCTCAAAGGACTTTACTTTGAGCGATACAATTTTTCTACAGTGTTTAGCGTAAGTACAAAAAATTCGTCATTTTTACCAAAAAATCGTCATTTAAAGTAATAATAATAATAACAATAGTTTTTTGTTAGTTTCATAAGTTTTTACAGAAATTAAAACATATAAACTAGTTTTTTTTAAATTTTTGATTAATATTTTTTTTAAAAAAATGGCGAAACTAGTCAGATACCTTAATATCAAATACTTTATGCTGAGTTATAAATAAGAATAATTCTTCAATATTAAACTTTAAAAAAAGGTATGAATCTTAATATGTAATCAATACTATTATCATCAGCTGTATATTAACGACCCTCTTGAATTATCTAACATTTCTCAAATACCCGAAATCTCGCTATCGCCCCCCCCCCCTTAAAGTCTTCACCACCCACTGGGGGAAAATAGCACCCACGTTTGGAACCTATGATCTAGATTACAGCGTTATTAGGCCTTATTTAAATTAAATCATACGTATAACGTGATGCATAATTACTGTAGTCTACTGTGCGAGTAAAGAACAGTGCTGTAATAGTTAAATATATAGTGTATATGCTACGGTCAACATGAATAGACGGTAACTATTTATACTAACTGGTCAATATTAATATTAACCAAATAAGCCGATTTATGTGAATAATTTAAGCGAATTTATCAAATTAATCGGTTACTATTGATAATAAATCAATGAAATTTGGTCAACGTCATTCTTTTGCTTTTTTAGTGAGGATATTTCCGTATCATGATTTCGCACGCCAACAACAATCGTCAAGGCACCAATCGGAAAAATAAAATAAATTATAAAAAAAAACTGTCAATGTTTGCCCGGGGAGCCTACTTGTTATATTCTTCGAGTTGCTCCCCTTTAGTCATGTTTTTTTTTTAATTTTTTCTTTTTTTTGAAGTTTTTAGCAGGCCGCCGCCTGGATTATCCCCTTTTTATTTCTTATATTTCTTCTCTTTTTATTTATTCCTTTTTTATCAATCACAGAATCATTGTATAGGGAAAAATATACTTGAGGGTGCCCCTTGGCGAAATTGGCGACTTATGTTTGGCGCTATTCCTGTTTGCGCGGAACACTGTGGTAACAGGAATGGTAGCCAAAACATAATGATAAATTTAATAAAACATTGGAAAATTTCAACAAAACATCGGATAAAGCTTGCAATGAGCCCAATCTAAGCAAAATTAATAAACCCAATAAAAAGGATTTTGAATCTAAGCTAAAATTAATGGAGTAGGAGCAAAAAGAAAAGGAAAAAAAAAACTCACTTCTTCATTAAGCTTGAATATTCTCAGATTTAGGTGCACAGAAATATCTAATAACAGTTAGATACTGTCTAAATTTATCATGAATAGAATCTGTCTACCTCCGTCCCGCAGTGGACTGATCGTTAAGACACGGTTCCCAGCAGATCACCGAAGTCAAGCATCACTGGCTGCGGTCAGTGTGCGGGTGGGTGACCACTTGGATCAGTCTGCGCAGGGACCGAGGGTGTGCGGTATTGGTCCTCGTTAAACTGTGCTACCGTAAAGTGCTCGACTTCGCGCGCAGGTCGTCGGGCTACCGAAGCGGGGGTACCATCACCTCCGCGAGGATCAAAATTGTGATGGCATGTCCTCGGATCATCCTCCGGGATGTTTCCCAGACCGTCGCCAATAGCCCATTGTGCAGCTCTAGTGCGACGTAAATTAACAACAACAACAAGTGTCTACCTCCACCGCCATATAAATTCGACGAAATAGGAATCGAAAATGGCGTCTGTAATACCGGACTAGCGGTGACATTTTTTTCTTAAATCCCTTTTCATGACTGCCCACATACCTTCGATCTTATAGACCAGATTCAAAAGTAACCTTATCAACCGGTATCCAACGTAGAACTAACGGACCTCTGAAATTACAACCGTTGAACATTTAAAAATAACACTAAAATCTAAACCGATCAGAATCACGATTGGATTTCAACATCGCCCAGCTAGGTGATCAACCGCGATCACAACTTGGCGAGAATCAAGGGGCACCCACAAATATAGTCTACCCATTGTATATCATTAAGATTGGCTATTCATGTAATCAGGTATTCAACTATAGAATTTAGTTTTATGAGTTGATTAGTTTGTTCGTATATTCATTCATGAGCTAATTCGCTGATTCTGTCAAAAAATACAAAATACTTACTGACCTCAAATAAAACTCAGAGGACTTCGAATCAAATAATTAAAACTCTACTATTGCGTTTAATACAAGGTCCGGCTATTAATTTCCAGGACTGACGTAACTGTAGGAGAACGAAAAGCCGGAAGATGGCGCTAATGATTGCATATTGAAGAGTGCTTTCTTGCGCATGTGCAGTGCAATCGGCACCATACTGAAGTAAGTGGTTCTCGTAGAAAGGCGCATTAAAACGTAGCTCTTAAATTCCTGTTGTCGAAGTGAAAATGGAGCAAGAATAAACATTAAATGTTGCTTCAAATTGGGCAAGACAGCTGCGGAAACCTACAAATTGTTAAAACAAGTTTACGGCGAGGAAGCATTATGTCGCTCAAGAACTTTTGAATGGTTTAAAAGCTTTCGGGACTGCGCGAAAGCGTGGAAGATGATCCACACACAGGTTGGCCGCAGTCGTTACGCACGCCCGAAGCAATTGAAAAAGTTCGCTTCCACACATTGCGCTGCCTGTGAGGCTATTCTTAACCCAGCATGGTGTCGTTAAGATGCAGCATCCACCATACTCTCCAGACCTAGCACCCGCAGACTGTTTCCTAAGCTGAAAAATTCGCTGAAGGGGACAAGATTTCAAGATGTCGAAGCCATCAAGAAGACTGTAACGTCACTATTAAAGAGCATTCCGAAAGAGGACTTTAAAACTTCTTTCCGAAATTTGTACAGCCGAGCACAGACGTGCATTACGGCTGATGGGGATTACTTCGAATAATATTAAATGGCTATGCGTTTAATTTTATTTTCTTCTGAGTTATTCTATGAGTCCTGGAAATTAATAGCCGGACCTTGTATAAAAGGAAGATTTATTAACTAAACATTAAAATTACAGCATCGCAGTTCTAAAACAAAAACAAATCTCTACTCAAAAACTATTTACATTTTAAACCATCACCATGGCAACCACAAAAACTCTTCTCGTTGCCATCTTCAAACTGATATGTAATAAGTAAATTATTTAACAAAAAATACGATGCGTATGAGCACATAATATTTCACATCCTCCCACCTAAGTTAACAACATTAACAAAGTTAACTTACATAGCTTAACGATATCTTATGTTAAAATGACACTTTGCAAGAGTTTGAAATAAAATTTAAAGTTCTAATTCACTACGCAGTTCTTATAAATATAGTTTGTGAAGCCTTTTTAACAGCTTGTCCACTCCCTGTAAAATAAACGGCACAGGTAAAAATGCATATCCAGCCCTTTGAATTGTCTTTCAAAATCATAGGTTAAAGCCCAGCAAAGTCCACACCCGTTACAGGGAAAACAGTATCTTGAACTCTCTCACCTGGTGGAGATGCATTTGATGGATCTTCAGATTTGGCAGAAAAACGTTTGCAGACTACACAAGATCTCGATACAGCTTTTACAGTTCTTCTACCACACAGCAGCCAAAATCTTTCTCTAAGAGAATTTAATGTGCAGGAAACACCAGCATGCCCCCTTTTTCTATGTTCAGACAGTACTATAGGGTGCTCTCCAGGTAAAACAGCAGGTGTTCTAAACTCTTCAAAATCATCTCTCTTATATACAGTTGTTCTTAATCTATAGATTCCTTTCTTATCAATAATTATATCTAGAGTTTTAAGGCTTTTATCTGAAACTCTTGTAAATGACTCCTGTTGTATCAAGTATACAGTGGTTTTCTCAGCTTCCTCTAATTCATTTACAGAAAGATCTCCTTTTCTTCTTTCTTCATTTTTGCAATTAAAACGGAATCTCGTCACCCACGCCATAGTATGTACAATTTTTCGATTATCAGAAATATTAGAGCTCAAAAGTTTAGTCACTTCAAAATTTATCATTGAGGTTGTGACACCTTTTCTTTTCTCCCAGTTTACTTCCTCCTCATTAACGACATATTTAGACGAAGTCCACAATTCTTGAGGTAAATATATGGAACACTTCTTGGATCCACTTAGTCCAAAATACCTTGGAATATTAATTTTCTCAATGTGCAGTACACCTTCAATCCATTTTAAAAATTCTCTTCTGATGTTTTCATCAACATCATCATCCCAATTCAGTTTCAACTTCCAAATGCTCTGAAGAAGCAATTTTGGGATCATCGTTACAAGACAGATCATACCCAAGGGGTCAAAAAGTCTATGTACAGCTGACAGGATGGTTCTCTTCGTTACTTTCTCAATGTTAAGCTCTTTAATGCAACCTGTACTCACTGGAAGAGTATCATATTTCTTATCCCAGCTCATACCAAGAACATTTGAAGATGGCTGTGAATTTTCCTCGGTTAAGTCGGTGTACTCCCACCCTCTAAGATCGAATTTTCTACTTGCCATTATTTCAGTAGCAACTCTTTGAAACATATTCAATTCTTCTATGTCCTTGACACTCGTGACGCAATTGTCTACATAAAAACTTTTCATTAGTTTTTGTACAACATATTCAGGATAAGTAGCTTTTTGTTCCCTTATTTCTTTCAAAACATTCATCAGAAGGTATTTGATAGTTGAGGACAACAGAAATGGCCTACATATGACTCCAAATACTATCCTTCAATGCCTGTAAATCTTCAAGCCTTCATCATTAAGCCACAAAAATCTTAGGTAGTTCCTATCAGTTTCAGTAAGTCCGATTTGTAAGACGACTTTACGCATGTCTGAAACGACACCAATTCTCTCTGTCCAAAACCACATCAAAATACATGGTATTAATTCAATAAGATTTTCACCCTTCTCTAAGCAATCATTTAAACTTGGAAAACCTTTGGCCTTAGCTGAAGCATCAAATACGGGTCTAATTTTGGTAGTGCTATTTGGTTTTATAACTGCACGATGAGGTAGGTAGTGTTCATTTTCCTCGAAATTATCCTGTACTTCTTCTATTATTCCTTCCTCCATCCATTCATTAAAAACTTGCTCATACTCTTTATAAATCGACTGCAATTTAAGTCGGTTGACATTCGAATTCAATCTTTTATACGCCAGGTTATAGTTGGTTGGCAATGGAGGATGATCTTCCAGCCAAGGCAAGCTAACCACAAAACGGTTTTCTACATCTAGTCTGATTGTCTCCAAAAAGTAATCTTGTGTAGCTCTTTGCAATTATGCCTGCACTTTCTTCGCAGATGGATCTGTGATTCCCAAAACATCCAATGACCACAGTTGATTCACAGATGCTTCAGTCAAAAGAAATGAAAGAGAATAATTTGTCGTCCCAGCAATATCATTTATAGGTATCTTCCCCATAAGAGTCTACCCTAGATGTGACTCAACGGCAACAGGACCTTCAATCAAACATTTTACATTGCCAGTGAAAAGCTTGCCGGCCACATCAGCTCCAAGTAATAATTTGACGTCATTAGATACTCCTAGAGAACTGTACTCAGTATCATTCACACAAATTCCATATTCATTCAACTCTTTCAGCCATGGACCATTAGGGATGCGTTTGACATAATCAGAAATCATTGGTTGATCTAAACAAAGTACTTTGCAATTAAATTTGTTATCAGTACTCGCTAAAGTAAGTTTGTATTGAGAATGACACTTTTCACCTGATGATACACTTCCAAACAATTTGTGTACTAACTTAATTTCTCCGCATTTCTCTATACCCAAATATTTGACTACGTCTCTCGTAATATATGTTCTCTCAGAGCCTGTATCAATAATAGCTCTCACAAGTTTGTCTTTATCTCCATTTCTTATGAGCAGGACTAGAGTCTGTAATGAAACTTCAGAATGAAGTGATTGGCTATTTTAGACGTTATCGCCAACGGTTGCTTTACTCTCTGGGTTTTGAACTTCATTACTGGCCGCAACTTCTCTACAAAGAAGTATGTTGTGCTTTTTACCACAATTAAAGCATGGTTTCTGTCTGCAATTTATTACTCTGCGGCCTAGTCGTAAGCATAAGAAACAACAACGTGATCTTGCAACAGCAGTTTCTCTATCATTTAAACTCCAATTTTTTGCATATTCACAATTCCAAGAATTGTGCTGGTTTTCACAAAAAAGGCACTTTCTCTTATCATGTGGTGAAGTAAGCAATTCAGAAGTGGAAGGTACTTGTGCAGATTTACCAAATTTTTGTTTCAACTGGAATC
Source organism: Parasteatoda tepidariorum (assembly GCF_043381705.1). Taxonomy (NCBI): domain Eukaryota; kingdom Metazoa; phylum Arthropoda; class Arachnida; order Araneae; family Theridiidae; genus Parasteatoda; species Parasteatoda tepidariorum. The sequence continues at coordinate 7,716,149 of NC_092205.1, forward strand.
TACCATTCGTAGGAATTCTTCGTTTCTCACCATCATCTGTACTTCTCACGAAGGATTGAGATGCCATGTTCACTCTCTCTTCAGCCTCTACTTCTCTCTCTAAGAACTCTAGCAAAGTATCCAAATCAGTCTTGGTAGTTGGTTCAGCTCCTTCAACGTTTGGAACAACATGAATAATCGACCGTTTGTTTATAGTCCGATATCTTTCCCACGTCTTGAGCGTTTCCTCTGGAATAGACGACTCGACTAGAGGAAATAACATTGCAGCATATTTTTCTCTTGTTACTCCTAACACTTCTAGTGATTGAAGTTTTGACTCCAGTTGATCATAAAGTTTCCGCAGAGATTTCTCAGATTTGCTTTGCTTCTGTAATACTAAAGCTAATAACTCTCTCCCATACACTTGAATCAACAATTCATCTTTTCCATACCGAGTTTTAAGTTGATTAATTGTTGTTTTATAACTCTCTCCACTCGGAGGAAAACTCTTTGAAAGTTCATCAGCAGGTGATCCTTTTAACATGGATTGCGATAAATAAGGGAATTTATCATGGTCACCAATATTCTGATCTTTGCAACTTTCTCAAATTGGCACCAAAAACTGAACCAGTTTTTCAAATTTCCATCAAAGACTGGAAGCTTAATCTTTGGATACTGCAAATTTGTCGAATCAACAACTAAATGGCTAGTAACGGACATATTATGTTTTTCAGAAATGGAATAAAGTAAATTTTCCAATTTAATATCAAAAACTCTAATTTTATCAATATAAGATTCGGAATCATCTATTTCGTTATCAATTTCTTTTTCATCTCGAACTTCCGAAAACAACTCAGTTCTTACATTTTCTTCAGATACAAGTAATTGCTTACCTTTTTCTGATATGATTCTTAATTTCGACAATTTCTCTTCATCGTTCATTTCAGTCTCAATTTTTGCAAAATCATTGCATGACTGAGTAAACAATCTACAATGCTGTGTTCTCACTTGCTTCAATACTTCCATTTTCACTCAGATTCAGTAATAGTCGTTTTCTAAAATCTCAACAGAAATTCAAAGTCCTGTCGCGGACGCCATATGCCAAAAAATACAAAATACTTACTGACCTCAAATAAAACTCAAAGGACTTCGAATCAAATAATTAAAACTCTACTATTGCGTTTAATATAAAAGAAAGATTTATAAACTAAACATTAAAATTACAGCATAGCAGTTCTAAAACAAAAAACAAATCTCTACTCAAAAACTATTTACATTCTAAACCATCACCATGGCAACCACGAAAACTCTTCTCGTTGCCATCTTCAAACTGATATGTAAGAAGTAAATTATTTAACAAAAAATACGATGCACATAATATTTCACAGATTCATCAGTGGATTGATTTTCTTATTCATCCATTAATAAAATATTTACTAATATATCTATTCACTGATTATTTGAGCTTTCTCACCCGAGTATTAGTGACAAAATCAGTTATTAATTTCAATTAAAAAGTTGAGAGAATTAAAATGATAGCAAAGTGGGCGTAGAAATGTTTAATAAAATCATTGTGAAAATGAATAGGTTTATGAGATCAAAACTAAAATTTACAAAATCATTGTATGTAATCAGAATTGACTATTCAAGGAATCAGGCCTTTCAATTTTTGAAAAACATGGGTTCAATCATTGAAAATCTTCAGAATGTCAAAATTCTCCAACGACTCCTCTTTAGAGATTAAATCGGCAAATATATTGCTAACTTAAAAATTATTTGCAAAAGGGCAAGATTATATTATCATTAAAATTTATAAATGAAAATGCGTAATTTGTATTTTAAGTTTTATCTTTGAATTTTTGAATTTTAATACACAAATACCGATAAGTACTTCGAAATAGAAAATAATTAAAAGCTATCTGAAAAATATTTATATCGATTGGCAAGTGACACTTCGGCTGCTTTCCTTGTAATGCCCTTAACACCATACTATCACACAATTGATATATTAAAAACAACAATTTACTTATAATAGGGATAGAGTGCTCTCCTTACAATCGGGTAAGCCGGGTTCGAATCTCAGCGATGACTAGTCGATTCGAATTCCCCACTCGACATGCACTGACCATAGTGCTGAAGTAAAAATATCATCAGTGGTAGATGGATCATGACCTCGAGTTCCCTTGGCATCAGGCTAACCGTGGGAGTTTTTCGTGGTTTTCCTCTCCGTGTAACGCAAATGTGGATTAGTTTCATCAAAAAGTCCTCCATGTAAGGGAAATTTACCCAATACTTTGAGTTATCTTGTCTTCCGGATCGGGTTCAAAATTACAAGAACACTGAATTGAATATTAGTCATCGTAAACTTAAAATTGTGTCAGCTGCTCAACGATGGTTATAAAATAAAATAGACTGAAGAGTTGGTGTGTGTCTGTCTGTTCCTCTTATGACTCCTGAACAGTTTGCTCTACCGTCTTGAAATTTTGACAGCTGAAGAAGAGGGAAATTTATGCCCCTGATCCAAAAATTCGTTTAAAATTTCCAATAAAATTGTTTAGAAGAAATGTTTGAATTGTTGTCGAATTTTTTCATTGGTTACCATTGTTTCCAAGTCAATTAACCATTCATAACTATTAAGAACTGAGAATGAAACCCTTTTCTTCTACTGTAACTGAAATTTCAATCATAAAGGCAAAGGTTATATGTGGGATTGCTTTCTTTCAGCAGAATGCTGTTCATTTTTTTAATCAAAAATTCTTAAAAATTCTCCTTTTCCATTCCAGGGGGATTCTAATTCGAGAAGGGATGATTACGCAATCACTAAGCCAGCATCATCTCTGGAAATCAGTAAACCCATTATCTTTCCTTCATTTATCATCCTCCTATCTTCATGAAATCATAGCAGACTTAGCGCATGCGCAAATACATGGAAAGTCTTTGGGATTGAAAAGATATAGTAGTTTTGTCTAATTCAAAAATTAACAAAAGCATAATACCGTTATCCTTATTATATTGGAAGAAAATCTTAATAGCATTAACGGATATCATGAATTTCGTCAATAAATATTTTTTTAATTATTTTTCTTAAACTACAATTACAATTGAAAATGCAAATTATAATGTGACAAATTTTAATTGTAACCAATGTGCATGATCGAAATTGCACCATTTTGATAATTCAGAAAATGCTTTTAGAATGAATACAATCTTTATAAAGGTTTCTGTTTGGAGTATTATTTCAATTTAATGAAACACGAATATTTCATAAAAATCTATATTAAACTATTTGACTTAATGTAAAGAGCTTAAATAACGAAAAGAAAATCCTGTCTCATTTAAATTAATCTTTCATACAATAAACTTTTAAGTTCTGTTTCATGAATTATTCATTACTTAGCTGATAAAGATATCTTTACTGTTTACCAAAATGTTCACTGTTCAAAAACGGCTATTGTAAACATTAAGAAAACTTTTCTTAATGTTTACAATCAATAACAGAAATGTTTTTTAAATTTTATTTACTTTATTTTATCTTTTATTTTATGTATTTGCTTATTTATTTATTTTTGGAAATGGTGTTAAACAAAGGGTATTTATTTAATTTTGCATAATCACCAAAATGAATTTAAACTAAATTATTGCTTACGTTGCGAGTTTGCAAAATTATATTTGAATTTTTGACTATGTATATTTTACATTTGTTTTTTTATAAAATTAAAATAACTACAGTGAGGAGAAATTTAACCTTATTTTTTATCGACTTTTCCATTGTTTAAACGAAATCAGCATAATCTTAAAAGAATTAACAACTTTAATCCTTACTAAAATGAGTTCTTAAATAAAAGTATGTAAGGTTATTTATGCATTTTATATTTAATATTCATGTACTTTGTTTATTTCAGTTTCTTTAATTATTATAAAATATATATTTTCATGAGGGTAGGGTATTTCAATTAAATATATAGCTTTTGTATAAAACAACTGTTTATATATTTAAAGCATTTTTAATCTGCGTAATATCCCAGAAATAAAGTATAATATTAATTCTTTGCAAACTAACACATTAATTTGTCGAATGTAAGATTTATTCCCCTTTCAAGTGTTCGAGGAAATATTCCTTGAAATCAAAGAGAATTTCTCATTTAGTTTTAAAACAAGTTTTACACAGCAAAACTCATTAATCAAACCGGATAGAAAATTTCAATTCAGGGCCACCTGAAGAAAGTATTTTTATCAAACAATACTTCTCTTAGATCTTTGGCCATATTAATTAGGCCTGTGGTACTTCACTGAATAAACTGCCAATTCATTAAATATTCTAGTACAGAGAAGTTTGCATATTCTAGTACAGAGTAAGTCGCGGTAATAGAAGGGACCGTGAACTGTACCTAATCCAATTTACAACATCAAGTCCTCTGCAGAGTTCAATTCATTCTCTCTTTGATGAATGAACATTTTCGGCTGTAATTAACTACACTAATTACTAGATATCTGTTTAACCAATCGCACTTACCTTGATCCAATTAGCCTGGTAGGTTAGACATCAAAAGTACAAGCATCACTCCTCTCCCTACATTCGAGGGGAGATTATTCTATTGTTCCAAAATCTGAAAGTTCACTGCAGGTCACGTATAGCCTCTTGATGAGAATTTAAATGCGAGGGAGTTTGTTGAAAGCAGCTGGAGGCAGTTAAGAATAAATATATAGGGTGTTCTATATTGACCATCCTTTGTATTTGCCTTCAGAATCTTTGTCTTGTATGTGTTATCAGAATCTAAGTGATAACGACAGATATTATTGATTGAAAATTATTTATGTAGGCGAAAAAAAATATAACGTTACCAAAATCAGACAAATCAGATCAGATTTCGTAATAAATTCAATGCATTTTCATTTTTGCCTTTTATTACTCTCTTATATTGAACCCAACTTAAAGACAATGGTGCCAAATTGTCGTACTTTATTTTTTATTTAAATATTTCATGTTAGATTTTTTTCCTGTTATACAATTTCATTGCTGTCGGTCTAGCTGTAAGGATTTTTCTTGATTTTTTTAATCACAAATTCATGATTTTTTTATTACAAATTCGAGATTTTTTTTACTAAAAATTTCAATTATTTCTGAAAATACATAATAATCTTTCATACAGACATAATAATCTTTCCATTCAAAAAACGATTCTTAAATAATCTCAGACTTCCATAAACTTTAATACGTTTTTTATCAATTAAATGTGTGAAGCCTAAATTAAGATTTTTGAAACACTTTCAGAGATTTTTCGAATCACGTAGAAGCAAGTTATTTCTGAAAGCAAATTAAGTATCTTCCGCAAAGATTATTTTTGCTGTATAAATATCCTTTTACAATTATACAAATACATTTTTACGCAATTACAATTTTTAAACAAATATACTTTTTGTCCCAGAATAATGAACTGATGGATTAATTTTGTTTATCATACAATAAATATAGAACTGTTGGTATTTAACAACACAAATCACTAAATTTAAAATATATTGGCATATTATTTGTCGATAGAAATTCATATAACTTTCTTTGCAAATTGTCATGCAAAATTCTTTAAAATTCTAGCTATTAGTATTTCTTTATGCTCATGCAGATATATTTCCTCTTTTTTCCGTTATCAACTCTTTTGCTTTCTTTCAGATTTTAAAAGGAAAAAATTGAAAAGATAATTTTACTTCAATAACCATTTCCAATAACAAACAGTTTGCCAAACATTACCAATTTATTGTGAGTTTGAGCTTATGAATAATATAAGCACTCTTTTCATTACAAGTAGAATTTAAAATCATTCACTTATCATCATTCATGTCTGCTGATATAGTAAATTTTGAGACATGGTGGCTCAAGGGATAGAACCGTCAGCTTTCAATGGAAACGGGTTCGAGTCCCAGTGACAGCTTGTCAATACGAATCCCGCACCCGGCTTGCACCAACCACAAAACAGACGAAAACTATCCTACGTGGATCACGGGTCAGAGTCCCCTTACCGTAATTTTAACTTTGGGGGGATTTCGTGGTTTTCTTCTCAGTGTAACTCTACTTTTGGTTAATTCCATCAAAAAGTCCTCCATGAAGGTGAATTTCACTCAACTCTTAATCCAGGAGTTCCCTTATCTTCTGGATTGGGTTCAAAATTATTAAGATACGAAGTTGAATATTAGTAGCCGTAAACTCAAAATTTAGGAAGGGTGTTCAATTACGGTTATAAAATAATAAAAAAAAATTTAAATCGTGGTTACTCAGGGGGTAGAGCGCTGGCCTCCAAATGAGGTGAAGCGGGTTTGAATCGCAGCGATAACTGGTTGATACGAATTTCGCACCCTGCTCGCACCGACCACAGTGCTGACAAAAAACATCCTCTGTGACAGACGGACCATGAGTTAAGTGCCCTTGCTGTATATATATGACCCATCTGTGGAAGGTTTTCGTGATTTTCCTCGTCATGTAACGCAAATACGGGCTAGTTACATCAAAAAGCGTCCACGAAGGCAAATTTCTCTCAACAGTTGATTCAAAAGCTCCTTTGTTTTCTGTATCGGGTTTAAAATTACAAGGCTATAGAGTTGAACATTAATAGTCATAAACTCAGAATTGGGTCGACTGTTTAACGCCGGTATAGAATATGAAAAACCTTATTAGTCAGTAATGCGCTTAACAAGTATTTAATTAATGAAGTTAAATTTCATTTCGTAACTACCTCAGAAAAAATAGTGAATGCATCAGAAAGTTCAACGGAAAATTATTTGATAAATAATTAATTTACAAACTCATATTACGCATATCGTTTAAATAAATAATTATGTTTCTCTTTCATCTCTAAGTATAGTTTGACATCAGAGAACTAACTGCAAATTGATATAGTCTGATAATATTTAAATTTTGTTAAAATGATTAGATAAAATTTATTTAGGCATGATGCCTGTAGAATTTCTCCTTTCTTTGGAGGACAATTAAAAAGTCATTCATTATTTTTCGAATAAATTATCATTCATTTTGGATCAGAAGAATAGTAATGAATGTTATGGTACTTGATGTTTACTTCAAAGAATGCTATACCTGTTATTTTTTTTCTAAGATATCTTTTAAAAATTAATTTCTCAATAAAATTTGAATATGCATTTTCTTTTACTGAATTTATGATGGCAGTAATTTATACTATCTTATTAAATATACATTTACACGTAAAAGACAGTTGAGTTTTAGATGAAGTATTCACTAAAGACTTTAGAATGTAAAAAGAATGCTTAGAATTCAAGGAGAATAATTATAACATTCAATAGCTGAAAATAAATTGCTTTTTAATTCTCAAACTGTTTTCTTGTTTAACGATGGAAAGTTATTCTCATTTTTTTGTTTCTGATGAGCTAAAACGTAATTGATTTTCTAATTTTTCCAGATAGGCCCAGAAATCTTTTGTTCGATTGATTTTCATTTTATATGCAATTCATTTTTTGTTTTTTTCTTGATATTTAGATAAAATGAGGAAGAGCACAACGGGGAATGTAAAAAAATTCACCTCATTTACTTATTTAGTAATTTCATTTGTTTACTTTTGTTACAAATTTAATTCATTCGGATTCAAAAAAATGATCCCCGGTGAGCCATGATGGCTCAGGGGATAGAGCGTTCGAAAACCAATTTGATAAACCGGGTTCGAATCCCACCGATGGCTGGTCGATACGAATTCCGCTATCGGCTCGCACCGACCACAATGCTAACTTGAAAAATCCTCAATGGTAAACGAATTATGGGTTAGAGTCCCCTTGCCATCAGGCTTACCGTGGGAGGTTTTCGTGGTTTTCCTCCCCATGTAGCACAAATGCGGATTAGTTCCATCAAAAAGTTCTCCGCGAGGGCAAATTTCTCCTAATACTTGATCCAGGAGTTCCCTTGTCTTCTGGATTGAGATAAAAATAACAACGCTTTGGAGTTGAGCATTAGTAGTCGTAGTTTACCTTTTTTCAATGTTTTTTTTTTATGCCTCGCCTCTTATGCTTGAACACTCAAACTCCTAAATTCTATTTTCTGAGTAACTACTTTTGTTAATTTTAAGATTTCACTAAATTCTTTAATTTCCTTCTGGTATTGCCATGAATCGCCACCAAGCCTACCTTTTTGAATCCTCTTTTTTTTACTGAGAGGTCACGTGCGTGCTCTTAGAATCTGCAGTATTCTCCGGATGCCCCCTGACTGGGACGGGACGGGGTTAAGCTTTAATTAAGCTTTGATTAGTAGTCGCAAGCCCAAAAATTGGGTAAGCTGTTCAACGACGATTATAAAATAAAGATATAAAATGACGTCCGGAAATTTGTCATTGATTCCGGAATAAGTTCCCTGCTTCAGCGGGAACCTTGGTATCTACCTCATAATAGAAAAATAAATCAGCAAGAGAAGGTGACATGAAGGGGACATACACTGAGAATGCCAAGAGAAAAATGAACACTCGTTTTCCTCTCACGGGCCCCTGATGGCAGGAAAAAGAGGGGAAGACAAGGACTGACCATGAAGAGACAAATGCAGACGAATTTCAAGAGAGTAAAATTTAAAAGATGAAAGGAAACCAGATCCTCAACCACACGAGGGAAAAAAATCTTTTAAAATTACTGTACAGTATGGAGATGACATTTCTGGTGAGAAAAAAAAACATAACTCTGGTAATTAGAAACTATAATATACGTGCTATTTAAACCATTCATTTAGTAATTTCTCTGTTCAAATGGAAACAGTTTACAGGTAATTCGGGTTTTCAAAATTATTGCTTTTTTTACCACACATTAATTAAATATACAAAACTAAAAAATAAATTAAACCGAATAAATGGTTTTCATATCATACTCTAAGATACCTTTAAAAATTTCCAAAATTTACCGTGTTTATCAAATATTGTCAAATATTTTAAAACCATATTTTATTGTTAGTTTTGGCAAAATCATTACCAATGCTCTTCGATAAAAATAACAGAGCTTTTAGGTGCTTCCATTGGAAAATTTTACAATATTCTGGTAGTTTTGATCATACTTTTTTGTTCTCAGAGCTGAGTCGGGGGGGGGGGCAAGAAGAAGCTTGCGAAAAAACGACCTGAAGAACCCAGGAAAAGTAATAAGTCTAACTATTTAATTATAAATAGTGCTCCTAAATATTAATTAGTATAATGGTTTAATAATCTAAATTCATTACTTAGATTTATTAACTATTTAATCAACTTTAATAAATCATAAAAACAGACATTTTTAATTATCTCGTAACAAGCTAAGTACTTTTTAACCTAGCTGAACACTCAAAAGAAGTATCAAATTATTAGTCACAACTACTAATCATTAATTATTTACTTTCTAAATTATTCAAATAAATAAAATAAAAAATAGTCTTTAAAAAAATGCATTAATAGCCTGCAATCTTAACAACTTTCAACGTGGCTCTAATATTTACTACATTTAGCAAGTTGGACATTCAAATTAGATAAAAATTAGCTAGTAAGAACTATATAACACAAAAAATAAGCATTCTTCAAAAACATGTAAAAAAACTTTTTGTAAAGTATTTGTAAAAAATATAACACAAAAAACAAACTTTCTTCAAAAACATGTAAAAAAACTTAAATCGATACATTTCCACCAAGTTATAAGATTTACTTGGTCTAATTACAATTTCCATTGCGCAAGATCAACACTCAAATTAAGTATCAGATTGCTAGTTATAACTACTAATCATTAAGAACGTATAAAGAACAATCTTAAAGAACATATAAAGAAAACCATAAATAAATAAGTTTACACAAAATTATCGTATTTTTCGTAAACTAAAATCACAGTGAAAATTGAACAATCAAACTATTGGCTAAATATTGAGAATTAACCAAAATAGTAGAGAGTTTAAGCAAAAACATAATCTCACTTTCAATGAGCATTAAAATCTATGCAAATTGTAAAAAATAAAGAGAAATATTTTTTTCGTACTAAAATTTGCTCTGATTTAAAAATAAATAAGAAATGATAGTTTAAAATATCGACACAATAACTATTTTTGCCAGTGTGGATGTATTAAATCATTTTTCAACATATCGCGAGACTTTTTTTTTTGGCAAATTAATTAATTTCACATGCATTTCTCATACATAATAAATCACTGAAATAGTCCTTTTTTCAAATTCAGAAATCAATGAAAACTTAAAAAATATTAAAATTCTATTCTAATTTAAGTTATTTTATAAGTCGCATCAAAAGTAATCTTAAACTTTCAAAAACGTGAGCAATTTCAAACAATAATTAAATTCGCTCACACTATTTTTAAACGAAAGGCTATTTTTAAACGAAAAACATGTCCAGATATTTTTTTTCTTCAGAAAATATTTTGTTTTGACTTCGTAACAAATAATTTTTGTTTTAATTAGATTGTTTACATTACTGCCTCATTAAATACGCGTGGTTTTCTACAAAAATGTATTTAGAAATGATTACATTTTGGAAATAAATTCATTCAAAGTAAACTGACTCCTTATCTAAAAATTATCTTTTGCTTCGAACAATAAAGAAAAAGAATTCGCAAGTAATTTCCTTTTTTTTCAATTAAAAGGGCATGTTAGTATGTTCGAAAGAGAATATACGCATCTTTGATGTTAATTTCTGACAAAACAAAAATTTTAAAAAAACATTGTAATAAACGCTTTGTAATAAATTAAATTAACGGCGTATATTTCCTAATTAATTACTTGCTACTAGCACATCCCCTCTAAAGTTTTAAATTATATTTCTAATTGAAAATATTTCAAATAGCATTTAATCATTTATTTATTGTTTAAACAAGGAATTTAGAATTTTTCAAACAATCATGTTTTTATGATCCTTTTACTTTACTCAGTGATTAACTTCGAATGATATATCATATTTTATTAATCAGGATAATTAAATACTGAAATACTTTTAATTTTGATAACTAATATGTAGTCTTCAAATCATCTGCCTTCAAGCATTTTTATCTTAATTGCAACCATGCAAGAAACAAATAAGTGCAATCTTATTTCAAATGTAGTAGTTTCTACATAGAAGACAGAAAATTGTTTGAATTTTTCAAGAAATAAATTTTATTTGAAACAAGTGTAAGTAATATGTTTATTTAAAAGAAATAGAATCTGCATTAAAACAGACCCATTCAATTAAAACTGCTTTTAATTTAAAATTTAAGTTTTGACACAAAAATGGACCAAATTTGTTCTATGTTTTAAGCAACTTTATAGCAAATTTTCACATCAAATATTTTAATTGCAATGATGAAAGTGGCACAAATTTTAAATTAAAATGAAAAACGAAGTCATCAAAATAAATAAAAATTTAAAATATTTCTAGCATCATTCTATTTATGTAACTGTTAGTACTAAATCTACAAATCTATATTTTTTTCACGATTTTTAAAAAAGAAATTCATTTCTGGCTTAAAAATCGTATTCATCATCAGGTTCATTTGTAAATGTCAAGCTTGAATATCGAAGAATTTATTCGCAAACAACATAGCTGAAAATTATTTTACAATAATTTCATAGTAGGTTTACTTTTAAATGCTTATATAAGCATATTAAAAGTGTATGAAAATATTATAATTACAAGCTAAGTAACATTTATTTCAAGTATTTCAACTATGGCGAATATAAATTTGTGATTTTTAGGAATATTTTAACAAAAATTATTTTTTTTATTATTTGATTTTCTCTAATCTGAACTTTAAAAGTCCAGATTTGAGAGAAGCATATTATTTTAAAAACCACTTAAATCATTCAACCATCATCGGTATTTCACAGAAAAAGAAGAGAAAACACTATTAGTTTATATCTTTAATAAACAATAATTCCCTCAAATTGACAAAAATCTAAACTACATTCAACTATATTAAATAACGATAAGGCTAAAGATTAATCATTTCAAGTAGAGTTTATTATCAGTAAATAAAATAAACTCTAGTAAAAAAAATAAACTCTAAAAGTTAACTAGAGTATATCTCTCTTTAAGTAAATCATACAGATTCCGATCAAAATCTTTGAAATAAATTGAGATAGACAAAAAAAAATATTTGTATTGAAAGAGAAGAGTGTGACAATCCCCTGAGAAACTTTTAGAATAGAGACGAAATTTCCAGGAGAAGAACTAATCCCAATTCCGAAATGGAATGCAAATATCTTCTAAGCAAGAAAGCCTTGGCTACAGTTCTAAATAAAATCCCCAAGAATTTTATGCCTTTAAATTTGAATTTTACATTATTTATTTACTTTTTAAAATAAATAAAAAAAACGGAAGAGTTAAAAAGACTAAAAGCAAAAAATGGTTGAAACAAAAATGCTACACTTACCTCGGTGGACCCTTTTTAAAACATCAAAACAGTCGAATGTTAGAATTTTTATTACTTTTTTTTTATCTTTTGCTCTTTTTGAAGTCTTCTAAAACTTTTGTATATTAACATATAAAATGCTCCGCATTTATTTTAAACAGCTAACTTCAACCACCCCCCAAAATATTTTGATGCTTTTGTTCTTCTGAATTTGTTACTTTCAAAATATTCTAACTAGAGAAAAAAAAACCATCAAACATCAAAATTTTTCCGTTTTATGTTTGTACCAAACCTCTGGCTATTTTGATGTTTTTAAGTCAGAAACTCTTTCTCGCAAATTTGAATTTTTAGAACATTCTTAGCAACTTTTCATTCCTCGTTTAAAGTTTTTTATTTGAAATTTTACTTAAAATTTCAAATCTTTATGCAACAAGATTATGTATTCGGCCTACCAAAAATTTAAATCCTCCAATCGTAAAAAAAAAATATTTTTATGAAATACGCAGAAAACAGAATTTATAACTTAATAAATGAAGCAATAACTTTCAACTAAGTACTATACATTCAGAATATCTTATCATATGTGTCAAAACGTAAAATTTATGGAAATCAATTCTTGCTTGTGTTGCAAAATCTAAGAGCCAAGAAAAAAAACATTAACTGCGCCTTCATTTAAAACTTGTGAATGTGATCAGTTATTAAAAAACTAGAATAGTAAGTAAAGTTGAATTTAATATTTATTTTTAAATTAAGGTCGAAAGTTACGTGATGCAATTGTCAAAAGTTTCATTCCAAGAAATATGACAAAGAGGGCAGAATAGCTTGGAGTTTCTTGTTTGCATAAACGCCAACGTTTTAGGATAATAAAAAAATAAGAAGAAAAAACAGAATTTTCTGCAAATTTGAATCCGTAAACTAATAAGCACGGTTACTCAAGCATGTTTTTCGCGCATATTTCTATCATAAAAAGATAATTCTCTTCTTAGCGTTTCGTGCATTCTCATTGGACAGAAAAATCACGTGATAGACATAACGAAGAAGATCCAATGGCTGTTATCAGCATGCACTAATTAATAAATTATAAAAGTATTTAACTGTAAATTATTTGCTTATCTCTTGTTTCTCGATATTTGCCAGAAAAGTATATTTATGTTTCCTTCTTTATTTTATTTTCTGTTAAAACATTTTATATGAATTATTATTACTTTATTTAAACTAAGTGTTTTTCCTAGCGTAATATTATAAAGTAAGCGTATAATTTCATGCGACATTTTATGTTAAAGATATATAGTTTTTATATCTTTCTCAATTTCTCAATTATTAAACAGTAATTAAGTTGTATTGACTTTCAATTTGTTAAGTTAATTTTCAGAAGTAATTTTATGTAAAACTCTACTCATTTAGTGTAAGTAAGTATGAATTGCAAAAAATAAATTATTAAACAATTATTATTTAAAATTTTTAAGCATTATGTAGAATTAATTTTCAACTGTTACTAAATAATAAATTTAGCGAAAAACATTTATCAAGTTTTTATATTAACTAAAATTTCAATGTGAGTTATTTAAAGCAAATGTGTCGATGAAAATATAGCAATCATGAAACAAAATTGAAGGCGTGAATTTCCTTCTGATGGAACTGAGAGATGAATTTATGCAAACAAATCCATGTTTGAAAAATTGAAAATACAATAAAAATTACACAATTTTGAACTTTTATGTAAGACAAAAGGAACAAACTTGGGGTTGATGAGAAAAGTACCCTAAAAAGTATAAAGATGAGAAAAAAAAAGACTCATGTAGTTCGAAATAATATAATTGAAAGACTTGGGGTGTTATATCACAGTGAGAAAAAAATCTGGTAAAAGTACCTCCCGGTATAGTAATAGCATCTCTCTCCTTTTTTTAAGGGAAAAAAACATAATTTTGATTTAAGGGAAACAACGCCGCAAAAACCTGTAAAAAAAAAAAAAAGAATGATTTTTAATGAATTTTGCTGCAATTGGGAATTTTACTACGACTAAATATATTTTATTTACCTTATTTTGACCCTCATTTTATCATGTTAAAAATGTGCAAAAATCTAAAAAAAATTAACGCTCATAAAATGCATAACTCATACTATAATTTTTAAAATTATCTGCAACTTAGGTCAAATTAAAAAAGATCCTCCATATTTAATTCCGTTTTGATTTTTCCTTAAACTACGAGGATTTAGTTTCCGATGCACGCGTAGGATTTTTTTAAAAAAAATAATTATTCACGAAAATTGGCAGTTTTTTTTTTTTTAAATTCAAAAATCGAATAAAATAAATTACATTTTCGTGGATTTAAGTAAACCAGTTAAACCAATTAAAAATCCCTATGTGTAACGAAAACTATATTTATTGTTAACATTGAGCCGAAGTTTTAAGTATATCGGTTAAAAATTGTAACAGTTAAAGATACAGCAAGTAAGCGAAACATAGTTTCGAGTAAATTGCACTTAAAGTTTAGTGATCAATAATCGACATAAATATATAAAAAATTTGCAAGAAATCAATACCTGGTCTTCTTTTGAGTCATTTTCAGCAGTCTCAAGTGCTAGTTCTAGCCTTTTTTTTTTTCTTCTTTTTTTCTTTTGTCGATTTACTCTCATGTGACGCCATATGTCTTCTTAAAGTATAGCTACCAAAATTATACGGTAATCTTCCTTTTGAGCATATTCTTTGTCTGCTTCACTTACATTTATTTCTAATTGCTCCAAAAAACTGTAATCACTCTTTGCAACTTACATTAAAGTTTAATACTGCTCAAAAAAGTTACAATTTCAACTATTTATGTTGGAAAAGTACCATCAATCTTTTTCGATATAATTTAAACAGATTATTTCAATAAAATAATTAAAGTGATAATACTTCACTAAAACATTTTAATAGGTGTGGGCAAATTTTTTTTTTTTTTTTTTTTTTTGGTGTTTGAGGACCGAATTTATTGTAATGTTCTCATTCAGTCAGAAACACGGTAAATTATACAATATTCGGTGTTTTTGACCCTATTTGTTTCTCGAGTGTTGACAAAGTACATTCTCGAAAAGCTTCATTTTTACATCAAACTTTTTACTATTATTTCCAGATAGGTAGGGGAAGGTTGACACGTATTTTTCAAAAAATTAATTTTTACAATTTTCTTGTTATTGAGCCATTGTGGCTCAGCGGATAGTGCGCTCGCTTACAATAAAGTGAACCGGATTGAATCACAGCTACGGATGGTTGATACGAATTCCTCACCCGGCTTGCACCAACCACAAAACAGACGAAAAATATCCTAAGTGGTAAACGGATCATAGATCCGAGTCCCTCCATGAAGGGGAATTTCACCCACTTACTTGTTCCAGAAGTTCCCTTATCTTCTGGATTGGGTTCAAAATTAAAGGCACACAGTTGAGTATTAGTAGCCGTAAACTCAAAATTTGGGTCAGTTGTTCACCGGCAGTTATAAAAAAAAAAATTTTTTGTTAAGGTCGTGGTGGCTCAGGAAATAGAGCTCTCGACTCTCAATGTGGCGACCGGTTTCGAATCCCAGCAATGGCTAGTCGATACGAATTCCACACTCGGCTAGCACCGACCACAATGCTGACTTAAAATATCCTCAGTGGTAGATGGAGCTTAGACTAGGGGCCCCTTACCATCACGCTAACCGTGGGAGGTTTTCGTGATTTCCCTCTCCATGTAACGCAAATGCGGGTTAGTTTCATAAATAAGATCTCCACGAAGGCAAGTTTGTCCCATTGCTTGATCCAGGAATTCCCTTCTTCCAGACTGGGTAAATGGAGGAGGTTGCTACATAGGGGTGGTCCCTCATGGTGGTTTGACTGCATTTGTTAAATTTTTGTCAAATAATTGACTTTTAAATTCAAATTTTAATTCCCAAACTGCAAGTTCCTTCACAGACAGTTGTTTGGCTTTTCCATTTGACATTATTGTTTCAAGCGAATTTTAAATGTAAATGGCAACCTCTCAAAAATTTTTTTGTGAAATATATTTTTGGTGAAAAAGTATCCTTTGTCTGACATTTTTCTACATATTCATTGCACTTTGCCTCTATGCCTCTATTTAAAAAGAAACAACACTAAACGATACGTTTTGTCTTTATTTATTAATATTTCTACTAAATAAAAACTGCGCGTTACTGTTTTACAAATCTCATAAATATTCTCAATACATTTACTGAACTGAAAAGAACTGGTTACGAAGCCATAGGCTGCTGGTTCGAATCCCGCTCTGGGCATGGATGTTTCTCTCTCTCATTGTGCTGTCCTCTGTTGTGTGTGTGTTTGTATGATGTGTGAATGTGGCCCACCCTATAAACGGGTTTGAGGCAGTGTGGCGTGGGCAATGTTGCTCGCCTCCGTGACTTTGGTTCACAGGTGCCCACTGGGTAACGCGAAATGAGCAACAATTCAGGCATATAGGCAAAAGATTCAAATTCAGTGCTTGCCATTAGAAAAAAAAATATATTGAAAACGAAATTGTACGTGCAAATACAATTAGTGATGTCTCCTCTGTTCACGTTTAAATTTTCCAAACACGAAAAAAAAACTCACATAACTAGATTATCTTTATTTTTATAAATGGACATGTGTCATGTGTAACTTTATGCAACAAAAAGTAATTTCAGTAAACATTTTCATAAGATGTAATTATCTAAGGCATTCTAGTTGCTGAAAGAATTATTACTCAACAAAACGTACTTTTACCATAAAATCTAACGAATTTTTTTCCTTAATAAAGAATTATTATTGAATATTATAAAATTATTAAATAATAATACGTTGCTTAAAAAATTATTACCATCAAAATATACTTTTACATTAAAATCCAACGAATTTTTACCCAACTTAAAGAATTATTATTAAATATTATAGAATCATTAAATATTATAGAATTATTAAATGGAATTATTATAATTATTAAATATTATAGAATTATAAGTATTATAGAATTATTAAATATTATAGACTTATTAAATAATTATATGTTGCTTAAAAATTATTACCCAACAAAACATACTTTTACCTTTAAATCTAAAGAATTATAACCCAACTAAAAGAATTATTATTGAATATTATAAAATTATTAGATATTGTAGAATTATTAAATGTTATAGAATTATTAAATATTATAGAATTATTAAGTATTATGGAATTATTAAATATTATAGAATTATTAAATAATAATATGTTGTTTAAAGAATTATTACCCAACGAAACAGGCTTTTACCTGAATATATAACAAATTATTACCCAACTGAAAGAATTATTGATGAATATTATGGAATTATTAGATAATTATATGTTGCTTGAAGAATTTATTACCTAACAAAACATATTTTTACCTAAAACTCTAGCGAAAACAATATCATTTCCACAAAAAAAAAACAAAAAGCATTTAACAACAAAGAGAAAATCTACTCTAACAAAGACAAAATATCGCCACAGACGATTGGTAAGAAACATTCTACAACTTTATTTAACAAAGAAATTGTATTATTTGAAAGCATTGTTTCCTACCAGATATAACTCTTGGCGCTATAATCCTCCACGGGGGGAAACTGCTCTATTCTTTTATGTGGCATAAAAGACTGCCACGAAATGTACCTTCCTTTGAAACAGTAACTGAATCTCCCAGTGGCGCAATTAGAAAAGGTTTTATTGAGAATGCCTAGCATAAGAGGATTAACTCGAAGATTATAGTTCTAGAAAGAGTGCCCATTCCTCTACCGCAGAGGCAACCTATTTCTTCGATTCGAGTAGCAGGTTTAGCCATCTCTCGGACCTTCCGCTCTCTGGTAATTAGCGACCCATCTAATCTCACTGGTATGCAGTGGAATTCGTTCAGTATTGCTTGGAATTCGATATTGGAGCAATTGCATTCGAAAAATTCTGCGTTAGTGACTAAATATTATTACGAATCATTCAATCTTAGCGTTCAGTAATTGGTAATGAGTAAATGGGAATTCTTATTAAACTGTGGAATTCCTATAAATTAAATAAAAGGAGAAATGTTAAAAGCATAATTTACTAAGTTAAATTTTTGCAAGTTTCAAAGAAATCATAGAAATATTTCTATAAACCAGATATTGAACGAAATTTAATGAAATATATTCAAAATTAAAAAGCAGTAATGCATAGCCATAGTCATATTTATATTTTATTTTACATATTTATATTATTATGTCTTTAAGCAGTCGACTCAATTTTCAGCTAATGGTTACCAATGCTCAGCTACGTAGCCTTGACATTTTGAACTCGCCCCAGAAGACAAGGGAACTCCTGAATCAAGTATTGGGAGAAATTAACCTTTGTGGAGAAATTTTAATGGAACTCACCCACATTCGCGTTAAGTAGAGTGGAAAAACACTTACGGTTAGTTTGACAGCAAGGAGACTCTAACCCATGATCCGTCTACCACTGAGGATATTTTAAGTCTGCACTGTGGTCGGTGCAAAACCAGGGCCGAATTAGATACTGCCAGAAATCGCTGGGATTTGAACCCGGGAAACCTAATTGAGCGACGAGCACACTATCCCCTTAGCCACGGCCCTTTGTTTTATTTATAGTTGCATATTTACATCTATATATATAAAAGAAAGTCGTGTTAGTTACTTCACTTATAACTCAAGAACGGCTGAACCGATTTAGCTGAAAATTGGCAGGGAGGTAGTTTAGAGCCAGCAGAAGGACATAGGATACTTTTTATCCCGTGCGATAAACCGTTCCAGCGATATCAGTGAAAGTCGAAATGGAATTTTCTGATTGGTTAAAAGCTAGCCATTGTTTTAAATTTTGCTATAAACGATTCAATTTTCAAATATCTTGAAGATAACAACAGTGATATTTTCTATCTTATAACTCTATTCATTTAGAAAAGTAAATTAAAGTAAATTGCATATACTTTAATTTTTAATTCGCGC
>NC_092205.1:7735536-7757425 GCF_043381705.1 Parasteatoda tepidariorum
CGTCATGATATTACAGCACGTGTGTCTTTTTTAATAACAATATCTTTACTTGATTTCATTGTGAAGCGTCATGTTTTTAGAGAGACACGGTGTTGGGTGTACTCTATTGAATGGCAAAAACGAGGATTGCCTCAGGCACACATTCTAATTTGGCTTATTGAAAAAAAACCACCTTCTAAAACTGATCAGATATCAGCAGAAATTCTTGATGTCACCATAGATCCAGTCTTATTTCAGATCATTGTCCAAAATATGTTTCATGCTCCGTGTGCATCACCATACATGTCTGTTTGAAAATGCACTAATGATATCCTAGAGAATTAACTGCTTTTTTTCACCATTAAATAAAATTTGCATTTCAAATCATAATCGCAAATGTCATTTACACACTTAAATAGAAAATTCAAATTCAAATTGAAAGCGTTGCAACGCACGCAGGGTACAGCTAGTTTATAATAAGGATAACACTATTGTTATCATTATTAAATCTATAAATAATATTACTATCATATGAAATTATATTTATTATATAATATTACTGGAAATAATCATTAATATAAGTATTTATTTTATTAATTACAGAATTTATTGTTAAAAAATATTGCATATTTGACAATTATAATACTTATAAACATTTAATTGCATCTTATTCTTTAAAATTGTACTTTAAAATAATTAGAAATCTATCTATTTTGCTTAACATTATACTGATTAAATCTTTACAAATTGTGTACTATTGTATTGTGTGACTGTAATCCAAATTCACAGATAGCAAACTGTACTTAGATTATTTTTTTCTTTTTGATTTTGTATAATGTATACTTCGTATAAGACAACATTGCGAAAAAAAAATTATGTGTTTTATATAGATGATAATGGATCTTAATACATCACTCAATAAGTCTTCAATTTAGCAAAGAAAACATCTTGTTTTTTTAGAATTTCGACTTTATTCGTCAACATACTCTCCTTCAAGACAAATACATTCATTCAAACGCTCTTTGAACTTTTCGTTATCTTTTTTGTAAAACGATTTGTCTTTGATCTCAAAATAGGCCTCAGTTTCAAAAAATAATTTCTTCAATTGAGTCAAATTTCTTTCCTTGGAGCATCTTTTTGAGATCTGCAAAGAGTCAAAAATCACTAAGAGGTAAATCAGTAGAGTATGGTGGGTGGGAAAGTGATTCAAAGAGTAAATTCATTCAATTTAATCATTGTTTTCGCCGTCTACTGACAAGGGGCATTGTCAGAACTTTTTTTCTTTGCATATGAGACCGTTTTTTCTTGATTTTCTCGCTCAGTCGATTCAACAATGTCATGCAATATTAGCCATTAATAGTTTTATCTTTTTAAGATAGTCTATGAAATAAATACCATATGCGTCGTCCCCAAATACGGTGGCCATAGCCTTGCCAGATGACTTTCGAGTTTTTCGTCACTTTGGACGTCTTTCACTGGCTGTTGTCCATTTAGCTGGAGATCTTTTTGATTCAGGAGTGTAGAAGTGGATCCATGTTTCATCCATTGTCACATACTAATGAAAGAAATAATTTATGTATCGCTTTAAAAGTTCTAAACAGCGTTCTGAATCGTCGTTCATTTTGGTTCGGTGTGAGTAAACCCATTTCGAAAGCAACTTCCGCATACTCTAATTTTTAAGAAAAATTGTAAACAAACTACCTTTTGATATCCTTAAGGTGTCATCTATCTTCCGAAACTTCACTTTATGATCTTTCAAAGCTATTTTATGAAATCCTTTGATAATTTCTAGAACAACGGTTGATTTCGGGCTAGCAGAGAGTTCAGCATCATGATTTTTCTTTACGTCTGCGTTTAAATTCAGCTCACAGACAGTAATAGTTGATTTCTCTGGTGTAGAGACCATAACACTTATCAAGTCACTGCTTTGCTTCAAAGGTATTTCTCCCCATCAAAGAACAACGCAAAACGTAAATTTATTTTTCATCCAGTGTTTCAAAAACTACAAAACTAAGGTCACTGAACCCACTTGTAACTACTAAACGAAGAATCAGAATGTCATGAGATTTCGGCAATTATCGTTTATAAGTTGCTACCATCCAGAAATTATATATGCCATTTATGGGTCAGATCAAATAGTTATTGAGTGGTGTGTTATTTGGAGAGACTGTCATTAGTTACAGAAGCAATATTTTTCTATACTTACTATAAATAACAAGAGGTATTTATTTCTACACTTATTATTTGTAATAGAATATTTTTGATGCTTAATGAAAGTCAATAAATTCTTTAGAATGCCTAATACAATTACATAATTTTCGTTTGGAAATTACAGTAAAAATAACCAGAGGCAATCAGTCTTTTCGAATAACCATAAGGCTCATGGTTAGGAATATTTCTTTGCCATTGAAGTTTTGAAACCGTTTGAATACAAAACTATGTGGTTTCGGAACCATTTACAGCTAGAATAGCTTCTAAACCATAAAAGCGAAATTTAAATGGACTTTGGAGCTCTGTGGTTGCTGCACCATTTAAGCGTGAATGATGGTTTCATATACTAATAGTGTAATGATTGATGAGTGCATGACACTAGAAACTCTTTATGTATCGAGGGAATGGAGGAAATAGTGTTGTGTCAAGACTGGGATTCAAACCCTGTTCATGCGATCAGGAGATTGACCAATTAACCCCACCAGCTACAGTATGTATCCAGCTGCAGGGAACAAAATGGCTTCATAAGTTGGGCCTAGTTAGCCCGGATATAATTTTGATTGTTAAACCGCATCATGGAAAAACAATCAATAAACGTTTTTTCTCCCACTTAACAGTTTGAATGTCCTCTTTTTTTCATAGTTATTTAACTGTTTTGGTTGAATAATGTAAAATAACTATTTAATAAATTGTTATGTGACCACTTTTTCCGAAATATTTTTAACAGCGTATAGCTAATACAATACATTTTGATGCTTATTTTGATAACAGCCTGCATTTTAATATTTACTCATGCAAAAATATTTACTGATTCTAACTTATTTGGGTAATAGTTCTTTTCGATGTTTATGCTTTTGTTTTATAAAATATATATGCCCAGCTAAATTCTTGTTCGGTCACAAAATATTCGATAACAAATAACTATCTTAATAATATAATACCGCTTTGTAAAAGAATACTTAATTTCATCATCAGTAATATAATTTTTTTCTAATAAAAGATTGCTTTTCCGTTATTGCTTACTTAACATAAAGTTTTAAACTCATTATAGGCCAGTCATTATTTTTAAATTTTTCTTCATACATTGCACAATTTATTAATGATTTAAAAAATCACGTCATTTGAATGATGCGTACATTTAATTAATTCTATTTATTTACAGTTTATTTTTTAAAGGAAATATTTTTCAGTCTGATTTTTTTAAGTACCCTAACATTTATAGAATAAAAATAAATCGCATAGAAAATATGCTTGAAAAAAACCAAAATAAATTGAAATATTCAAAGGAAGCACGTGACATTAAAACATAATTACATTCATCCTTCAACTTCGGCATGCTGTTGAGGGTTTTTTTAAATAAAAAAAAAATACCGCAGACGATACTCAGAATGATAAAAAGATTTAGAACAAAAGAATTTTCTTAGAACTCGAGTAAAAGACAGATTTGAAAACCTCCCATGCAGCTCTACAACAGCAAACGATAAAATAAAAAAGAATCTTCTCTAAAGACTAATTTATTTTTAACCGATGCCAGCTCTCCGATTAGAAATTTTTCCGAGGCTATTTATTATTATTATTTTGCATCAAAAGAAGAGAAGGGAAATAAAAGAGTTTGAAACGCAGGAAATAAATCTCCTCTTCAATGGAAAACGGTTTTCTTTGTTCGAATTGAAGAATATTCTAAGAGAAAAAGAGGGAGTTGTAGAACGATGTCCCATTGTCCTTTAGTGAAAAGAACCTGGATGTAATTGTGGTCAGAAGAGGGGGACTTTAATGCATGTGTGCTGATGTATTATTCTTTTTACTCTTTGAAGTGAATTTGAAAGAAAAATCATTTTATTCGAAAGACATTGGGCACAGTAAATCCTCTTTGATAGTTTGCAAGAACTAATTTTCTGTGAGTTGGTGTTAAAATGCACAATGTAATTGTTTTAAAGAGTTTAGAAAGAAAGTGTAAAATGTTTTTCTTTCATGTGGAATATGTCATAATGAAATTAAAGTTGGAAATGGCATTGAAAAATTTCCAGATAAAAGAGGGGCCTTCTTTTTTCGCTTATCTTTGAAGTTTCATATCAATTAGTTTTCGTATTAATGATATCCATCATTCATTTTTAAAATTATCACTTAAAAAGGTTAGGATCTTAAGACTGAATTAAAAATGAGTTATATGGAAATATAAATAATTTTCGAAATAATCTTTCCTTTTATATTTTCAAACATGAAACAAGAGCTACAAAAATAAAGAGTCTGCAGACCTATAGACTCTTTATTTTTGTAGCTGTTTCCGTTTTTTGTTCTTTCTTTATATTGTTCTTGGCTTCAAATTTGTCTTTCATGTCTGCCATTGGAAATAATAAAAAAAATATTTTCAAACATAGGAAAAAATAATTTTTATCACGCATCAGTTTCTTGAAATTGTTTAATAAAGCAACATAAAAGGAAACCTAAAAAGTAAATTGAAGCAGTTCTGTAAAAATGAAAAACTTAACTTCTATGATTTGCGATTTCTTGTAAATCCGAAATTTTAAAATTGAAATTGATCAGATTTGAAAATTGAATTTTTCTAACTGCATAGTATATTTCTATGTTACTTTGGGGTACAGGTTCTGAACAAATTATTTTTTTTTTACTATATAATAAAAGTACAAAACATTATAAATTGTCAAATTAAACGTCATGATAATGCAACAAAGATAGAGAATTAAATTTGCTTCGAACTACATTCATCTATCGCGTGGGTTCTAAAAATATTTTTGTAAATTACGTAATGTATTAACAATAATTATAGCCAAACTACAAAGTATATTAACAAACTGCCGAGCATGTTGAGAAAAAAAAAAACACTTTTGCAAAAGTATTTCAATTTAATACTAAAGAAAGATGAAGTATCCTGGACACACTTTGTGGTAAGTAATAAAATAAATTGAAGTAATCATGGCCAGATATTTTAAATTTTTTATAGATCTTTTCTACTATATGCACTTCTATATAGCAGAGGAATTACTATAGTCAGCCTTACATCCTAGAAAATATTATAATGTCACCTAATTTTGTATTTTTTGAGAATCCGACAATGATGGCCGCAAGCATTGAAAATGTTTCTTTAATGTTCTTTGTGAATGTTATTGAATAAAAGTTGCTCAATATGTACAGTTTGCGCAAAATAAAATATTGAGCGACCCTGAATAATTTTTGATCTAATGATTGGGTCTACACGTTCTAAGATTCAATCCTAATGGTTTAAGGGAGGAACCTGA
This sequence comes from Parasteatoda tepidariorum, assembly GCF_043381705.1. NCBI lineage: Eukaryota > Metazoa > Arthropoda > Arachnida > Araneae > Theridiidae > Parasteatoda > Parasteatoda tepidariorum. The sequence goes on from NC_092205.1 coordinate 7,740,984, forward strand.
AATACGCTAATTAATTAGTGCAGACGGTATTATTAGTTACGAAATCAGACACTAAAACGCACTTTCTCTGAATAAACATACCAAATTTTTTCGACTGATTCTGATTTCTGACACTCAAAATACAAGGGTTTTTTATTTTTTTATTTTATCATCGTCGTTGAACAGCCGACCCAATTTCACGGGTTTACGACTACTTATGTTCAACTTCGTAGCCTCGTAATTTTTAACCCAATCCTGAAAACAAGGGAACTCCTGTATCGAGTAATGGGAGATATTTGCCTTCGTGGAGAACTTTTTGATGGAGCTAACCCGCATTTGCTTTACACGGAGAGGAAGACCAAGAAAACCTCCCACGGTTAGCTTGACGTCAAGGGGACTCTAACCCATGATCCGTCTGCCACTGAAGATACTTCACGTCAGCACTGTGGTCGGTGCAAGCCGGATGCGGAATTTGTATCGACTGGGATTCGAACCCGGTTCGCCTCATTGGAAGGCAAATGCTCTATCCCCTGAGACATCGCGGCTCAAACGTAAGGGTTGCCGCAATCTGAAAAATAGGGTCCCCATAGTTTGGTCGAAAGAGTGATCGAAAGTTTGGACCCTTTAATGTTAATTTTACTTTTCGCGTGCTTCATCATATTGAAAAATTTTTGCACACGATTATAAAATTCTTTACTTCAAAGATAATCCCATATAAAAAATAACATTTAATAACTATTTATTACTTTGTTTAATAATAGTTTTAAAAAAATTGAATTGTAAGGAATACAGTTTTTTGTATGTAAGAATGTAATTTTGNAACTGATGATCGAAAGTTTGGACCCTTTAACGCTAATTTTACTTTTCGCGTGCTTCATCATATTGAAAAATTTTTGCACACGATTATAAAATTCTTTACTTCAAAGATAATCCCATATAAAAAATAACATTTAATAACTATTTATTACTTTGTTTAATAATAGTTTTAAAAAAATTGAATTGTAAGGAATACAGTTTTTTGTATGTAAGAATGTAATTTTGCATTTCAAAATACAAAATTTGATCGAAAACGGTCCACTAGTTCCAGAAAAAACAAATTTTTAAAAAAAGTCGTACATTAAAAATTATATTTCTCAGGAACTATTCAACAGATTTCCCTCAAGTTATTTAGGGTGGTTAGTTTGTTTTTTTTCCGCACTGTACGTTTCGTGGGTCATCTAGTGCAGTGTTCCCCAACCCCCGCTCCGCGGACCGGTCCGTGGATCAAATGGTACCGGGCCGCACATTTCATTGAAACTGAATTTAAATTCCTAGGTTTATACTCCAAATTAAATATATCAGTGTTTAATTAAAATTTTATTTATTTAAAAAAAAAGGGCCCCCGAAGGTAGTGACATAAATGTTTTAATGCTTGTAATGTCTCCGATTACCCCGAGATGGAATCGTCTCATTGCAAAGAAACAAGCTCAGGGTTCTCATTGTTTTAACGTTCTAGTAAGTTAAAATGTTAAATAACTTAATATTTATTTTTTGGTGTAACTGTATTTTATTTTGAAGGTATGTTTAAATATAATTAAATTAAAACTAATAAATCAAAATAATCTAAAATATAAACAATCAGCGCCCCCCACCCCTATCCAGCGGACGGCGGTAAAATTATGAAACGTTGACAGGTCCGCGATGATAAAAAGGATAGGATACACTGATCTAGTGTATCGTGAGCCATAGATTTGCAATTCCTGTCTTGGGGCCGGGCTAGCCTGGTCGGTAGGGCGCTGGGCCCATATCCAAGAGGTCGTGGGTTCNTAAATCACTTTATATTTATTTTTTGGTGTAACTGTATTTTATTTTGAAGGCATGTTTAAATATAATTAAATGAAAACTAATAAATCAAAATAATCTAAAATATAAGCAATCAGCGTCCCCCACCCCCATCCAGCGGACGGCGGTAAAATTATGAAACGTTGACAGGTCCGCGGTGATAAAAAGGTTAGGATACACTGATCTAGTGTATCGTGAGCCATAGATTTGCAATTCCTGTCTTGGATAGGACGACAGTAACAGTGCGATTTCTTTCTGCATTTAAAGAGACGCGTGATCTCTAAAATGACCGTTTTGACAATTTTTTCTTAATTTAACTGATATGGATGCTTGTAGTAAATAATACGAATGTTTTATTCTTATGTTTTACGGGATTAATGATTTATATTTTTGTGCTTAATTATAAAGAGGAACTCCTATTAAAATTGCATAAAAATAATGTGAAGTAAGGGGGGGAAATTTTTTAAAAATATTACCTTACGTCTCAAGATGTAACAGAACATCTTCAAATGCTATCAGCAGATTCAAACTAAGAAAATAAAGAAACATTACAAAAACAATTTATATTTAATTGTAGTGCTGTTTAAGATACATCTTAAAATATTAAAAAATTACAAATGAATATAAAAAGACATTAAAGAGACATTACATTAGCGACAAGAGAAAATAAAGAGGCATTAAAAAAGCAATTTATGTTTAATTGTAGTGCTGTTGAAGAAACATCTTAAAATATTAAAAATTTACAAATGATTTAATCAATAATTATTGATTAAGTTGAAATATGTTATGATTATTTCAAGCCACAAAATGTTAATTGTACAATTAATTGTAATTAATTACTGTATTGTGCATCGATACGTTCAAACTACGCAAGAAGCTATGTTGCGAATAATTGCTGAATAGTTGCGTAATCAGAGTTGTAATGGTTCTCATATACTCAAAGGGCTGGAAAAAGCTTTTAAAAAATAAATTATTGAAATGCGTTCTGATTCACTCAAACTACAGAAAAAACTTTGTAAAAATTAATTGTTCATTGATTAATTATTGAAATGTGTACGGATACATTCAAACTTATTACCGATACATTTGTAACTATTAATTTCTTTGAGTGTGTTATAAAACACGCAAACTGCAGGAAAAAAAACTTTATAAATTTAATTGTTCAGTAACTAATTGCTCAAACTACAACAAAAAGGTTTTTTATCGATTAGTTGGTCAGTAATTAAATGTTGCAATGTGATCTGATACACTCAAACTACAGCAAAAATCTTTGTTACAATTAATTAATTGAAATTTGCTCCGAGACACACAAACTACAGAAAAAACACTGTAAAAGTTAACTGTTTATTAATTGACTGTTGAAATGTGTTCTGATACACTCAAACTATTTCAAAAACCTTTGCAGAAACTAATTATTGAAATGCATTCTGATAAACTCAAACTACAGATGAAAAAATTGCTCCTTATTTTATTGATGAAATGAGTTCCGATGCACTTAGACTACAATAAAAAGCTTTGTACAGTTAACTGTCGAATTGTATTCCAATACACTCAAAATGCAATGCAGAAATCCTTAGAAAAGCAAAGCAGGAACCATTTCATCTGGAAATTAAAAAACGTAAATGGAAATGGTTTGGTCATGTTCTACGTAAACCTGAAAATTTTAAAGTAAAACAAGTCTTTGATTAGAATCGTCAGGGAAATAGAAAAAGAGGAAGACCTAAAAATAGTTGGCGCAGAACGATTGTAAGCGAATTGAAAACATGGAGAGGGAAATAATACATGGAGAAAAGCACTGAGAGAGACAAAATATCTGGCCACAGAGAGAGAGAGAGAGGGATGGAAAGCTATGATAGAAGCCCTANAGTCTTTGATTAGAATCGTCAGGGAAATAGAAAAAGAGGAAGACCTAAAAATAGTTGGCGCAGAACGATTGTAAGCGAATTGAAAACATGGAGAGGGAAATAATACATGGAGAAAAACACTGAGAGAGACAAAATATCTGGCCACAGAGAGAGAGAGAGAGAGGGATGGAAAGCTATGATAGAAGCCCTATGGTCCAAATCGGAGTGAAGAAGAATGTGTGTGCACTAAAAGTGCAGTAAAAAACATTGTAACAATTAATTTTAAATAAACAACGCTTAATGATCTCAATAATAAATATGTGAACTTTTTCAATTCTTTAAACTAATTTCGAAATTTAAAATAGTTAGTCCAATCAAATAAAGAAATAAATGAGACAAAAACGCAAAGAAAAAAATTTCACTCTCAACAATTTTAGGAATTTTGATAAGAATTCAAACCTTGGATATCAATAGTCTTTATCGCTTATACTACTCAAAGTTAAAATCCCCTTTAATTAATTTAAAGAAACTACAATTAATTTATCTTTAAAATTTTGAAAAAGATTAAAGAAAACAGATCTATTTTTTGTTAGATCAAAGTAATGACATTTCTTAAATGAAGCTTTAGTTGGAATATCTTGGCCTCGCAAAGAGTTAAGCAAATTTGCCCATAATCATCAATTAAATTGTATTAAATGTCGTTGCAAAAGGACAAACACAAATTTTCTTTATGTTTCACAGAAACTAATATATAAGAAATTCAGTTATTGTTCTCGTGTCCTCCTAATGCTGATAACAAAAGTTGTTGGAAAGAGGACAAACCTCAATTTTATCCTGTCATGTAATGTCAGTCAGTTAGGTGATTTTCTTATAGAGGGGATTTCTCTGCTAAATACCTTGTCAATCATATGTGACAAGAGCTCACCCAATCAATGGAAGAGTTGTCAATTGGTTGAGACTTTACTGTGAGTTTATTTAATTTAGTTTAAAGCATATATTTTATTTGCTTAAAAAACAACTGAATGTTAGACCATTTGAAATTATTTTGTATTTTAATACTATTACCTTTTTAACTCTGTAAAACTAATTTATTACTGAATTATTTAATAATCCGATCTAAATACATACGGAAAAATCAGATGAAAATGATAACCATTTCATCTATAGTCATTGGACAGAAAAATCACGTGTTACGATGCAGTTTTCTTTCATAAAAATCCATAATTTAGCAAAAGCTATAAAAGTATTATTTACCAGCAACATATTTCGCTATTGTTTATTTAAAGGTAATATTTATTTATCAGCATTTTCAATTTTGTTTTTGATTTTAATAATTATTCTAAATTAATGGCCTAAAGTATATGGCGGTGTTTATTTAGAAAATTATCTTGTGTTATTACAATAATATTTATGATATGAATTTTATGATAAATATATTTAAATTGGTATCATGACCCATTTACCATCTTACACATATTAAACTGTAAATAAGCCTTATTTACTTTAATAATAACCTTTGTGTAAAACTGTCAACATATGCAATTCAAATAATGCATTCAAAATTGCAAAACAATAATAAGAATTACCCGTTATATCGCTAAATAATAAACTAAATTAAACTCAGTGGCGCGACAGCTCATAGAGGGCCAAGGCCTACTGTGCCCATCTCCGTTTTCTTGAGCTTGGGCTCCGGGATGCAGGAGCAGATGTTCCGGTCAGGTGGTCAGTCAAACGCGGAACCCCCAATGTTTAGTTCCCAAGCATGCTTGATACTCATTTATCGACCCACTGAAGGGATGAAAGGCTGAGTCAACCTTGCCCAGCCCGAGGATCGAATCAGGCCCCTGTGGCACGACAGCGCGAAGCGCTACTGCTCAGGTACCAGGCGTCATCACTGAATAATAACTTCGAAAAAAATAAAAAAAATTCCTCTTTTTTCGAAATTTAAAATTAAATACGTTTTTAAAAACAAGTTTGAGGATAAATTTTTAATAAAGCTAGAAAAATAATAAAGTTTATTATAGTATACATTTTTTCTTTGAAAATTGATAAGGCTACTAAGTAAAATGATCAGGCAAGAGATCCAGTTGACATTTCATCACTTTTGTTAGTTGGAGAAATTGTTATAAATTTGATTGTAAATTACCTGTGGCAATAGATTTTGTTAATAGTAGTCAGAAAATATTTAAAAATTTTATTCTTTACATAACTTCATTTTAAATCTGAATGATCTAGCAAGACATAAAGTAAATTTTAACTGCTAGATACCACTCACCAAAAAAAAAATGAGTTTAGAAAACTTGATAAAAAAACGAATTTAATTTTTCAAATATCTCGCATAGCTAAAAAGACGATATTTATAAGATGAAGAGATATCTAGTAAAACAAATGTCTAAGAAAGTAAGATAATCGAAATCCTTACAAGTTTATTAATATAATATTTATACATTGTGATAATTGTGCCTCAATACTTTCTCGCTAATAAACCACAATCAGAAACGAATGAGTATTATGCAATTGTTGATATTATGTANAACTTATCCAACAATTTGTTGCTGCATGCATTTTTTCCCCACTTGACTGAGTTTCAATGAAGAGAAAGGAGAATCATTTACACCCCTTTTACTTATCTCACTGGGTGGGAACCGTGGTCCAGTTCAAGTGAAAAACCTTCCTTCTGAAAACTGCCGTAACAGGGGAACTCAAAATCTCAGACCCTACCGGAATGAAAGAGTTAAAATATATAAATAAAAGATTTATTATGTCTTTTAGGGAAAACATTCATTTAACATACAATTTTTAGAATAATATCTTTCGCAAAAAACAATATATTCATATTATTACACAAGAATAACAAATATAATATGCAAAACTACATTTATATTTTGCTTATTGGAAAATCTTCTCTAGTAATAAGTTATCATTGCTCAAAATAACAATAAATATATAATATAACAAAATAACTTTAAAACTCATTATTTTCAAAAAGGAAAGAAAATAGAGGAGGAAAACTTTGTGGAGCAAAACTGATTAAAAATTTCTCTTGTTTAATTTTTTAAAGAGGTATCAAAGAATAAAAACTTCAGCGAAATTTTAAAAAAAATAATTATGATTGATAAAAAGAAAATATCAAAGATATTTTGATCTTCTTTTTATTGGACCTGAATAAATAATTAAATTTTGCATCATGTTTATAAAAGATTATGAAATAATTAATTTTAAGAAGATATAATGAAACAAAGGGGAAAAAATTCTTCAAGCGATGGATTAGTTCTCCTGCCTTGCAGACAAAAGATTTATATTTTACTCTATTAGTCAAAGACAAACCAGGTTTTGTTGCTGTTCTTAAAGTATCCGACTACTTTCGGTACAGTTATTTTAAAATTTTAAAAGTTTGGAAGACATTTATTTCCAAAAATATATAGCAAATTGAATGAATAAAATCATAAATATGAAAATGATCTGAAAAATTGAATCATAATATTGAAATGATGTAATTGTAAAATGATGATAAAATTTGGTAAAAAAAAAGCGGAAAACACTTTAAGAGCTTTTGAATAAATCAAAAAATTTAACATTTTCTTGTAACTATCTCATTTATCTCTAAAATGAAATATAACAGTAAAAGTACAATTTTCCTGAGATCGAACACTTTATTTTTCTCATATCATGATTATCACACTTTATTTATAGCATACCATTAATAACAAACAAAAAATCTATTATAATGCAAATAAACAGCCGTGAAGTTTTTAATGCTCTTAAATGAGCAAGCTCAATTACTTTGGATAACTGCAGCTCCCATGTTATCCAAAACATGAGGAAAAATTTAATATTTACTTAAAAATGTTTTTTTTTAATTCACGTTCTCATTAAAAACATTTTGTAAAAAATTAAAGAACGGAAAAACGATTTTAGAAAAGAAAATTTTAGCGTAAGAAATAGAACAGTCTATCAGAAGAAATTGAAAGTTTTCTAACATATAATAGGTCATATATTCACAATTCTATACAATAAAATAAAACAATTTTGCTCCTTTTCTTTAGTTATTAATATTTGCAGAACTTTTCTCATATAGCTGATAAACTTTATCGATATTGACAATTTTTGCCCTGACCAGTCCTAAATTTTAAAAATATAGATATATAAAATATATAAAATAAATTCTTTACGTATAAGGAAATGACGCTAAAAATAGACAAATGCAACAACTACCATATACTGAAAAAAATAACCTAGTAATAGACAAATATAACATCATCCATGATTTTAAAAAATTAGTTTTAGCAGTAGATAAATCCGCGTATTGTGAAACAAACATAAATGTTAAAAAATGCATCCATTCAGTATATCTTATTTCCTTTATATTCCTCAAATTATTTTTTATATAACACACTTCCTGTATGCATTATGCTTCTCATTTTTTAAGAATTTTTTTTCAATAGTAATCAATAGCATTTTAAGTATTTAAGTGCCACAACAAATTTGAGTGCCTGTCAAAATATCACATATTTCAAAAAATATCTCGAATTTCCTTTTAAGAAAATACTACAACTTAATTTTTATTCAAATAAATTAAAAATCTTGAAATTTAAAAAGCAAAAGTTTCATTAAGTAAAGAGAAAGTCATTTTTAAGTATATAAAAACTAAAAATCCAAGTATTTACGATACGAGTTGCCTCATTTATTAGTTTCAAATTTTAAATCTAATTTATTCACTCTTTTCTCCTTCAAATTAAAGTTACGCCTCTATTGTTATTCATTCACTTGCCGCTACAGAAATAATTTTATAATATCAATTCCAAAATAAAACCAAGTTAAACACAAGAAGTGAATAATTCAGGAATATTTTCTCAACGAATGAAAAAGCTTTATTGGAAAGAGAAAGTAATTCTATGCTTTATTTGAACGAAAAAGATAAATTCAGCTCGGAACTAACTCAAAATATCATTTCACGTCATTACGTAAGAAGCAATTTGGTTTTGTTGTATGCTATTACAGTCACAACAAATGTCAAACATATCTTTACAAGCGTTTCAAACATTTCTCCACTATCTAGTTTATTTTCTTGCAATCTTTTCGGAATAGTTAGATTTTTCTAAAGAAACAGATTAAACTTACGAATTTACAACAGCATTTTGGATTGAAAGAAAATTGCAAGAAAAACGAATACGTAGACAACTGAAAAACATTATTCCAAACAAATTTCCTCTCTGTATTTTACTTTATTTATTTGTTTTTCAGAAATTGAAATAAATCGAGATGAAGTAAGTAAATAGAATGTTTCATTAAGAATAAAAAAAAACGAAAAAATTAAAACGATTCCAGATACAAACGATTGTTTTCTATTTTGTAAATTCCGGAGCTATTACAAATTGTTTTCTGTTGTTTGTAAATGTTGAATTGTCTATGTGAATAATAGCTCTATTATCTTTTTCTCGTGAAAAAAGTATAAAAATTTTATTTTATTTCCATATCGAAATATTTATTTCTCCCGCCGTTCGGGAATTCTTTATTTTTCTTATCGTCTGCACAAAAAAAACAATAAGAAATATGCATATTATTTTCGCCATATTTTTTTATTCACTTAAGAATTTCTCTTAAAAACGATCGTTTGCTATTTCTCTGTGTTTTTTTCTGTTCTAAATGAAGAAAGACTACAAATCATTTCTTTCTTTTATTTCCGCCTCGAAAATGGCAACCGATTTCATTCCAATTTACTTCTTCTTTATAAATTACCTTTTCTCGTCTGCTTCGTTCTGTATCGGTTTAAATGGGAAGTTATGAGAGGAGAAAGAATTCATAAGGCATGAAATTGTAATACTTTGTCTTCCTCGAGCGTTGCGTAAAACTTCTTCGCAATATTTTCCCTCAAGTGAAGCTTTCTCCAAAACCATGCGAAATAAAACATGCGTTCTTCTTTACAGCTCAAGTCACGTGATATCAAATATACTGAGCCAGGAAAAGATTGCCATCGCCAAAGGTTTGTTCCTTACACTATTTTATTGGTTTTTTGTTATTATTATACTCAGTATTTCTTTCTAGTTCATATGAATTTTAAAATGAAAAATGTAATAGTTAGAGTACTCAAATTTTGTATGACATGTCATGAATCGAAATATGTATATGGATCAAAAAATGAAAAACAGAAATATAAATTGCTATCAAAATATTCCGAATATAAAGTGACATTCAAGGCAATTATTTTATTCCTCACGTTTAAAACATTTTAAAACTAACACAGAAGCAGTTTACTAAATTTTTTACTAAAATTATGTTTTGCTCATTTTGATCTATTGGGAAAAAATGTATGTTGAGCCAAAATGATGATTATTATTTTACGCCATAAATATAGTACAAAATCACAAACTTAAATTTAGTTCTGAATCACAAACACATATTTTACAATCCAGATATGGCTCAGTGGCTATATTTTTTTATTATTATTTTATTTATTTATTTATTTTTGCGTCAGAATTAGACATGGTCATTAAACTTAGCGATCAAGGAAAAAAATAATAAATTTTTCAAATATTTGGCTTCTGAATATTTCTAGAACAATAAAAGCCAGCTCATTTTTTAATCATTTACCACTATTGCAATTTTTATAATGAAATCATGGCACTGCTTGGTACATAGAATGTCAAAGTTATGAAAACAATTACAATTTGAGAAATGTTGAAGACTTCATAGACATTCTGACTTTTTAAATTTTGTATTCTGAAAACCAAAATTTACATTGATCTTTCTATTGGGGAATGTTTTGAAAAGTTCTGTTATAAATCGCCATTTCTTAAAAACAATTCTTTTTAACAGTTAAGAATGTATAAAACTATTTTCTCTTTCTTTTTGATATTTTGTGTTTTATCTTCTAGATTGAAATTTTAAATACTTAGATGAAGGAAATTTTACTTTTAAAACTTAGATTACTAATTTGATGTTTCGTTCACTGCATATAAATGACTTAGCTCCAAAGATATACTCAGACTATTATTTTTGTAGTAATTTATCTTGAATAAGAATTAGTGTTTTTCATGACACCTCACTTTAGATGATATATTTGAAAATGCTAAATTCAAACTTTGCACCAAAATGTGACATGACTTATGAAATAAACTCAAATTTTGTCAGAACAATTCAAAATTTGAGATTCTCCTTTCGTTGCATTATTGCGTGGTCTATAGTTTAGAAAAGATCCGGCTTGCATCGACCACAATACTGGCTTAATAGTAGCCTAAGTCTTTCCGGTGTCCTCTGGTGGATGGTAGTTCCTCAGGAGGATGGTACAATTCAGAAATCTTTGCAGAATAAAAAATAACACTTTCCTTTGAATACACGAATACATTAAAGAATATTTTAATCATTTTATTTATTGAAAAATGAAAACATTTTATTTTATCCCATCACTAACCGGTACAAAATTTAAAACTAAGATTAATCCTGCACCGTCATTCAAAGAAAGGATTTTCAGAGTGCGTAGGTAACCCATGGATGCGGTGACGGAAAATATTTAAAACTCGTCATTTATTTTCAATATTACTTTATTATTTATTAATTAATAATATTATTTAAAATATTACATGCAACCTATAATTTTTGAGCCACGATGGCTCAGGGGACAGAGCGTTTGCCTTCCAATGAGATGAACCGGGTTCGAACAACACCTCCTAGAAAAGAGTAGGCCTCTGCACGGGTTACCATAAATATCCTTTAGTAGTCCAAACGTAATGCCATATTTCGTATTTTCAACCACTGCGCAGCTTAGTACCCCGAACGTAATGACATCTTTCTTATTTTTCATCAACTGCGTAGTTAACTTCGTCACATCGGACTACAAAATTGATCCGTGCTGAGGCCTTCAGACTTCTAGGAGGTGTTAGTTCGAATCCCGCCGATGGCTGGTTGATATGAATTCCGCATTCGGCTTGCACCGACTACAGTACTGACGTGAAATATCCTCTGTGGTAGACAGATCATGGGTTAAAGTCCCCTTGTCGTTAGGCTAACCGTGGGAGGTTCTCGTGGTCTTCCTCGCCATGCAACGCAAATGCGAGTTAGTTCCCTCAAAAAGTCCTCCACGAAGGCAAATCTTTCCCAATACTTGATCCAGGAGTTCCCTTGTCTACCAAAAATTGGGCCGACTGTTCAACGGCGTTTATAAAATAAAAATAAAATGTAACCTATATTTATGCTATCAATTAAAAAAAGTACTAGATCCGAATTTCCAATACAAACAATGATCATGAAATAAACAAAATTTCTTGATAAATTTTGATCTTACTTTCTTTATTCTTACGATAGCAGATTATACATCTTATAAACTTTCTAAATAAAACAAAATGTTTCTCAAAATACTACGTCTTATTAACAGCATTTTGCTCTAGTGAACAACAGTTATTACGGCGGCAAAGCAAATTAAGAGTCAAAATTAATTTAAGATTAATTTTAAAAAATGACAGAATTAAATGGCAAAAGCAAATATTTTCTCCCTCTACTCCTACGTTAAGTTTACTTTTCCGCCATTTAACTGCAGAGATAAGAAAGCCACTTCTACCGGTGGAAAAAGTGTAGGATTTCTGAGAAAAAAAAACTTCGTATCCACATTTCTTTCATCTTAACATTAAATCGGCGAGTTTCTTTTACAAATAACTGAGGAAGCTATGGATGTTTGTTTTGTTTAATCCATTTCACTGAGGATTGAACTATGATGAGGCAGCGAATTAGGTGATTTTAAAAAATTTATGAAGTTTGAAGTTTTCGTAATATTATCAGCTTTAAACAAAATTACTTAACAAGATTATTTTTATTACTTTACAGAAAAACACACGCAGTAAACATATTAGAATTTAGTTTTCAATCTAAAAAAAAAAAGTATTTCTTCTGAAAATAGCGTTTTTAAAATCTGTACGCACTTGTACACCCTCTGTACGCACTTGGCAAGTCCTGCTCATATCGCCTATTACATGATGTAGCATTTCGAATTCGATGTATTTCTTTCTAAATTCGACGTTTTATCTGATGGATTTTAAAAACACCAATTTTATTTTCTATCTTTTAAGGTCTCAAATAAGAATAGGTAAGGTCTCAAAGTTTTGTATCTCGCTGGTCTTGATGATTTGCACTCATGAAACATCTTCATCATGACCTCGAGCTCTCTGCAAGATTCACACTGACATTGTTTTTGAAGGGCTTGCAATATAGGCATAATGGGCTGTTTTGACTATCTCGTTATTAGTTTAAATGCTTCAACAGATGGCAGTAGCATCGCTCTACAAATGAACTGAGCCAAAAAATGAGCATTTGCCAAATCGCTGAATTCACAGCTGCACCTCATATACAAATCTTGTTAAATATTTCAGAAGCAGAACCTTTTACAAAAAGGTAAAACAGCGAGGTCACTGCTTTGCTTGTCGGTAATTATGCGCATAGATACACTACTAGTAACTTACACCTCTTATTTTCTTCACAAGTTAAATTTTTTGTATTGTTGGCTGTATTGGCTAAATGACAAAAAAGAATTATCAAATATCACGAAAAAAAATTTTAAATATCAATCATGCATCATTTCTTATAGCACCGATTTAATCTTTTGCAATTTAAGATACCATAACTTTAAATAAAGTTTTCGGAATCAATTGAATGTTTCGACTTTTTTTAGTTTACAACTTATTTTTAGATTATTTTACCCCATTAACTTATTTCATTCGCTCCCAAGATAACTATCATTTTTAAGCATTGTTGTTAAAAAAAAAAAAGTGCTCAATAGTTTAAGTACTTGAATTCAGTTTTCTGAAGAAATTCAAAATGAAATGATGTAAGAAATGATAAATATTTTTGAGAATGTAATGTGTTTCAGAGATTTCTTATTCCCACCCAATCCACAATGTCTTATTAGATAGATAGACTTGTTTACAAGTCTATAACTTCAAAAATGCTAGCTTCAATAATGGTAGTATCAGCATATCATTTGCTGTAATTAAATTTATTTGTTCCAGAATAATTATTCAAATCTTATTAATGTATAATTTAGAGAGTAGAGGAAAAATGTATGATCTTCTTTTTGTTGTTTCCAGTTAGGTACTTTAAGGGCATGCGAAATTTTCTATAGACGGCAATACAATATATCGTAATGTTTGTATGGATATTGTGATCTCTTTGTCACCAAAACCGCTTTCGTCTAGAAATGTAAATTATGGTTTGTAAAACATACGTTTAAACTATGTCAGTCAAGTGGATAAAATTTCATATGCATCTTTAAATTTCATATGCACCTAAGAACACATCATAAATCACAATTTAGTAGCCCACGTGTAAAACCTGGGCTACTTACATATTAACTTGTTTTTAGACGGAACGGAGTAGATGGAAAAATATTTATTGTTAGTATTTTATTTTATAATAAATGCATAGAATTCGCTTTTAATGAGAGTTTTTAAGGTACAATCTTCTTAAAATTGAAATTAGATGTCGAACAGATTTATACAGTTCACTGTTGTACATTTTTTTTAAAACTATTTATTTATTTATTTATTTTTTTTTTTGGAAAAAAAAAACTCTTTTTTGTTGCTNCAGGGGTGTACATGTAGATTTATTAAATACACCTTGTGCGCCACCTAAGAACTAAATCTAAAACCCGACACTCGAAATTTTTGCTCTGTTACAATCGTACCCTGTTACAATTGACCCCACTCTCCCCTACTAGAACGCAGAAAAAAACACTAATTGTTGTTCAAGCGTATATCAGATCTAATAATATTTATGTGCTAAAGCAATAGATATGTAAGATTATCATTTCTGAACTCAGTTTGTTTTCCTGCTCATAAGCCGTCATAAATCATAAAATTTTATCAATGAAATTTTATCAATATCATTAAATCACTATATAACCTTTCAAAACAATGTCAAGCAAGTTCAAAATTAAATTAGAAAATGAAATACAACTGAATGGCTCATTACTTAACCATTCATAAATATTCATTGGACACATAAAAGAAATAAACTGAATTTCTAAATATTTTTATTTCATCGAATACATATAGATTGTCATGTTAGTATAACTAGATACTGATTATATCACTAAATCATCTTTCAAAACAATGTCAAACCAGTTCAAAAATTTAAAAAAAAATTTCATAAATAAAGTACAACTGAATGGCTCATTACTTTACTGCCTTAACCATTTATAAATATTCTTTACTCATTGGACGCATAAAAGAAATAAACTGAATATCCAAATATTTTTATTTCATCGAATACATATAGATTGTCATGTTAGCATAACTAGATATTAATTATATCTCTAGATCACCTTTCAAGACAATGTCAAACAAGTTCAAAAATTAAAAAATAATTTAATAAATAAGGTACAACTGAATGGCTCATTACTTTATTCCCTTAACCATTCATAAATATTCTTTACTCATTGGACACATAAAAGAAATGAACTGAATATCCAAATATTTTTATTTCATCGAATACATATAGATTGTCATGTTAGTATAACTAGATATTGATTATATCACTAGATCACATTTCAAAACAATGTGAAATCAGTTAAAAAAATTTTAAAAAAATTTAATAAATGAAGTACAACTGAATGGCTTATTACTTTATTCCCCCAACCATACATAAATATTCTTTATTTATTTGACACATAAAAGAAATAAACTGTATATCTAAATATTTTTATTTCTACTAATACATATAGATTGGGTTGTTAGTATAGCTTGATATTGATTATATCAGTAGATCTCCTTTCAAAACAATGTCCCCAAACAAGCAGAAGTCTTTTTTTTAGCTATCGATACAGCTGAATTGTATGCTTCCAGTAATTTACGTTTCCTTGTTAAGGGAAACAACGGGGAAAAAAACGGGAATCGACTGAATCTGTGCAATGGATTCCCATAATCCTTTTTCTGCCCTTCTGGAAAAAAGTTGTCACCGGTGTCAACTGCTTTCAGCAGGACTAGCGGACCCTGAACGGATCGAAGTTCCGATTGTCCAGGCCGACACAATTGCTTAATCTGGTCCCCTTTCATTTGCAACTGATCAATTTATTGGGATTACTTCATCTGCTCCAGTCAGCTTCTAATTTATTTTACCCTTTTTCTTTCTTTCTTTTTTTTGTTACAGTTGCAGTTACTATTCTTTGTGAACTGAAGATTTGCAGATATTGATTGTCCTTCTTTAATCCAAATGAACTATCCATCTAAATTTAGTAGATTTCAGTAAGAAGTCATGATTTTTACGAAAGTGAGAAACAAATAATTTTTATGTTTCATTACTGAATCTACCTTCCAACCCTATTATTTCAAATTATAAAAATCATTTTAGCAAAAAAATTTAATGCTATAATATTTTAAAAAATTAACTGAACAAACATCATTCAATTATGTTATTAAAAATCCTGAAAATAATATTTTAAATGCATGAATTGAAGTGCCTTTTTCAAAAGTTTTCAAAGTTAAACACAAAACCACTAGTTTTAAGAATGAAGACCTCGCAGAACTATTTTCTCAACAACTCGCGATATAAGAATTTTTTTTATTAACTATTAAAGCTATTAATTCGAAACTACATATATTTAAAAGTATCTTCTAATCTGAACTCCCTACGAATACATGCAGATGCACCAAATATTTAATGCCGATTGAAGTCGAGACTAAACGTTGAAGCTCAGAACTTCCGGTGAGAACAACTGATTGGTTACCGAAATATTACTTCATAACCTGCACTGGTGCAAAATTGGCAGCTACCTATATATATATATATATATATATATATATATATATATATCTT
>NC_092205.1:7757686-7775816 GCF_043381705.1 Parasteatoda tepidariorum
GAGTGCTCCTCACACTATTGTATTAATATATTTTGCTTTGGCTTTATTGATACAATATCAGAAAGCACTCTGTTTTGCGGATATAATCGTGTGGGCTGAAGAAAAGATTATATCTTTTTTTTTCGGCTTTTTTTCCGGTTTTTTAATTAACATTTCATTTTTTTTTAATTAAATATTGTTTGTTATTTTTTACTTATTATTTCCCACCCCCTCTTTTTTTCATATGTCTATAATTTTTCTTTGTTTTATTCTTGATTTTGAACTTATCTAATGAAAGCTGTTTACTTGCAGCTTAAGCGCAATAAATGAAACTTATTGTTTTTCTTAACTTTCTTAGTGTTTTCTTGTATTTATATATATATATATATATATATACTTCAAGTATATATATATATATACTTCAGTTCCCCCAAGAAAATGATCGCGGTTTTGCTACAACCCTGAGTAGCACGTGGAAATTTATTCATCCTAATTCACCTCCTTTGGTCACCGTCGTGCACTAAACTGTAATGGTTTATCCTGTTTTATTCTCCATTAAGTTTTTCCTAATGAATTTTTGAACTTTGCTTTTTCTTGTTCCTAGTCTATTTTTAAGTTTGCATTATTCGTGTATTGTTCTGACAAGGAACCTCGAGGTTTGGGTTCTGGGAACATGTAGACCTTTTTTACGTTTCTATTAGGAAGCAAAAGGTATTTTTTTATTTCTGTTATACTTTTCGTTATGATTTTCTTGGGATTATTTGTGTTTCGCGTGTGTTTATTATTTAAGAAAATCTCTTATTATTTAAGATCTAAATTATAAATAATTGTTACATACGCATCATATAACAGTAACATAATAGCTTGTATCGGTCGGTGCTACTATAGCTAAAACATGTCATCACATTCTTTTTTTTTCTCAAAAATAAAATTTATAAAGTTGAATATCCGCTTTAGAAATTTTTTTGTGGCGACAAAACCGAAGCTCTGTTGGTTTTTCTTTTCCGAATAGAATAGAAAAAAAGCACTCCCCGTAACAAAAATGAAGCCATCTCCAGTCAAAATGGGGGCAACATTCTTTTTATGTGAAAATGTTTCTTATTGAAACGTATCAATTGATTTTTTTTTCTTTCAAAAAGGTCACACAAAGAGCTTATATGTGTATGTGTTCCTTGGTACTAAACCTAAGACTGTTCTAGAAGGAAATTTAGTTCTAAGTTTTGATCTATATTGATCCGGAGACGAATAAAATGTGGAACTATAGTAAAAGCCTCATCTTTCAAAGTGAAATGAGTATGACTCTTCGCCCCATGGATGAAAATGCCTCCTGTTTATTTACGATAAAGATATCGATATGAGAATATATAGATTTTTTTTGGCATATTTTATACCTTTTTCAATAAGAATCGCTCCTTGGAGTGTATTGATCAAAATTTCATTTTGAGGAATATTCTGGAATTAATTTAGATGTGTTGATTTACAGGTTTTTATGAAACGTTTTTAATTAGCAAATGCGTACTGCGAGCCTTAAAAGAAATGAATGCAATTGACTCCCACAAGCAACGTCATCTTGGGTATCGATCCTGACTGAATGTTGAAACGTGCAGTTATTTATGTTAGCAACCGTTATTTCCACTGTTTCGAGTATGCCTAGTCTAATAAATATGAAATCGATATGCTATCTCGTAATAAATTATCGTAGCGTAAGATGATCTCATGTTAATTAATTATTGAAAATTAATGAACTGTGCAACTAACAATTAGCAACAGAAAAAAAAGAACTGTTAATTTTCCATTATTAACAAAAAGAAGCCGACAATAAAGTAAACGCAACAACCTTATTTAAGAACAACCGGTTTGCGATGAAGTCATAATTCAGATGGTTGTGTATGACGGTTTTTTTCGCCTCGAGTTGAGAGTATTTTATTACTTGAAAATAAAATTTAAAAAAAAAAAACTTATGAGCTAGAAACAAACTTTTTGCAGCGTGCTTCCAAGATAGAAAGTCATTGTTTCTAACTAACTTTCGTAATTGTTTGTAAAATGTATTAACTAATAGTTCTTCTTACCAAGAAAAACTATGACTAAATTTTAAAAAATAGCCACCAATTACTCTAAGAATATGGTGCTCTGGAAAAATTCATCAGCCCTAATTTTTTATTTAAAATGGTTTAATATGTAGCATAAACATTGTTTTCGTAGTTTTTCAAATTTGCTGCGCCACCTTTTGACAAACTTATAACTAATTTTAAAATGTTTTGAGAACACTTTTCAAGTTTCCATAGAACCTTTCAAGTTGCTCATTTTTGTGATTTTCTGTTTTTCATTAATTCACTGTAAAATTTTTTGACCACTTTTGATTTATCCAGAACTATTAGCATTCTCTTCTAATGCTAATGTATAAAAGCACTCAATATTTTCATTTTTTATGAGAAACTTGTCCAAATGAAATTTCAAATTTTGCAAAATAAAGAATTTATTAATAAAAAGGATTTTTTAGAAAAAATAGGATTTTGAAATTTCCATTTGACGTTGCAAACAAATTCAAATCCATTTTTCTGTAAGAAAGAGTCACATAAAATCTTTTGCTGAGATTTTTTTGCTGTTTAAAAGCTTATTATATTGCGTCATATTTTATTTAAAACATATCGTATTTTAGTACGTCTATACAATCTTCTCTTATTAAAGGTAATATAGTTCAATATTTCTTAATTTAACTTTATTTACATGCTTTGGTTCAGTTCTTTTAATATTATATTCAGTGCAGAAATTATTTATAGCAGAACCTATTAAATTGAGACCTTTCAAAAAAGGAACTACAAACAATTCTTCATAGATAATGAATCTTTAGATAATGAAGTTTCTGAATCATTAACAGTTCATTTTCGGCTGCAAGGACAAATGAATAAAAATCTAACCAACAATCAATAATAACAATCAATGATCTCAAGTATCCAATTGCATTGAAAGTTTTAAAATTTGTTTAAAAAATTTAACTTTTTTATTTATAATTTAGTATTATAATTATCAGCAATATGACAAGCACTTATATAATTAATAGTTTACTAATTTAGTGTTTCAATTATAAGCACTTTTTACTAACAATAGTTTGTAATAATTAGTAGCCATAATGCAAAAATATTTGATTAATAGCAATTTTGTGCTAAAATTATTTTGAGTTTTAACTGTTAGAAATTTCGTGCAATAATCTTTAGTAATATTAAAAACACCTTAATATCAAAAATTGTGTGTTATGACTCTTGTTATCTCTCTCAGTTAACGGTGATAAGTAATTTGTGCCACTTATTAGCATCAATGCTAACAATTTTAATTATACTAACATTAGCTTTTGTGACGTAAAAGCAGTTATGTAAAACTCCTAAAAAGCAACTGTTTATTAAAATTTATTTTTATATCCTGCTTCTAAACATACATAAAACCTTTTAAATTAGCTCCCAAACTCAATTTTCTCAATTTTAATTCTTAGCAATTTTGTGTTACACATAATGTGTCATAATTCCTACTTCAATTTTTAAAAATTTCATGTTGTAAATATTAGAAAGAATATTAGCACACTGTATTAATGACAATTTTGAATTACAATTATTAGCAACTTTTCCTAAAGGCAAAAAATTGTAATTTCGCACTATGTGTTCAGCTAGGCTCGGAAAATACCCATGATTATTACAAACTAATGAATAGACAAATAATTCCGAATTATTCATTTTTGCATTCCGATTCTGTGTTTAAACTGCTATTTAATTTGCTTCAAAATTCAATTATGATTATTAATAATTTTATGTTGCAATTTTGCGTTATAATTGTACGCAATATCATAAGGACCCTTTTATATAAATAAGTCCGAGCAATAATTACTTACGATATTATCAATATGCTTAATTACTCGAATATTAATAATGATTTTGTGTTATGTGCGAAGCTGTATAAAATTATATCAATAACAATTCACACTTTTTTTCTTGTTGTTCTGTCACTGTGCATTAATTAACAGCTTTAAAATTTAATCCGAAACTCCCTTTAATTATTTGCATTGTTTAGAGATTCGCTTCGGCCGTTCTTAATGATTAGCAACGAAATGTATTTTCACGTATTTCCAGGATGTAATTAGAATATAAGAACTGTGCAAAACTTATTTGCAATTTCTTGATGCTTGCGTCTTGCGAATTAAAAAAACTTTTTGAACGCATAAAAGCGACTCTTCGTTCGGACTTAATTTAAGATTCTATTCAACGCAAAAGAATACCGTGTATCACATTCCCTAATTACCTTCGAAAAGAATAGACTGAAAAAAAACCACACCAAAGACTTCTATAACAACACCGCATGTATTTAGTATTCGCGTACATTTCATTAACAAAGAACCATTCTCTTCCCTGCCTTTTTTTTAAAAATTATACCACTTTACGAACGTATTTAATTGTTAAATTCCGTGACATTTAATTTGTTATGCGGTGTTACACCAGAAAAAAAATGTGTGCCTTTTTTTTTAAAATTTTTTACTTTGATGTATTATTCTCAAAGTTCATAGAACATTAAAAAAATGAATTGTTCTAAGAAGTCTAGGTTTTTTTTTCTGTTGAGTTTATTTAAAATTTTTATTATGTTACTTCAAAAACATTTTAATTGCATTACACACACATGCTCATTAATCATTTTGCTTTCGTTTGTGTACTTTAGGAAAGAAACAGCTAAATGCTTTCTAATTTGGCATTATAAATTTGTCTTTTTTCTACTTAAAAAGAATAAAAAAGAGAATTCTTTTCCAATTGAACTTCAAAGGGTTGCTCAGTAAATAGTTCCATAAAAACCAATTATTTTTAAAATCTGAATAGTGTCACCTAAGCATTTTTACACGAAATATTTTTCTTCATTCTCTTTCACGAAATGTTTGTTATTTATGAAGTTTGGAAAACATAAGGTATCAAAAAGAAACATTTACTTCTTAATAATATTTAATTAAAGAGCATTAAAGTAATTAAAAAATGCCATTTTAACGGTTATTCAAATTTTATTTTTGCGCTTAATTTTTTATTCACTTTCTTCATAATCTTATTTTATGATTAAAGTATCATTTTACTTGATTTTAGTAGTGTAAACTCATTGTATTTGAAAAAGAGAAAATTTATTCTCTTCTTTACGTCGGTCCACATATATATACCTACGCTTCTTAGTTTCTAAAAACACGCGATAAGAAAATTTATAATTTCACCTTCACTGAAACATTCGTGGATATTTAAGCTTTCTTGGGATTCCGCAATAGGTGCAGAACATGTTAATTATTAGGGTAGAATTCCACCTAAGCAGAAGTGATCTTCTGAAAATAGTGCTAAATCCTCATGCTCGGAAACGAAAGTAACTTTAAATATTATGTTATTTTGTTATTCTGAAAATAATTTTTTTGCTATGACTTAATAGTTTTGTGATCTGTATGAAAATTTTAAATTTATATTTATTATTTAAAAATAATTTAGTCGAAAGCATGCAGGTCCACATATGTGTACCTTAGTACATAAGGCGAAATTTAGAACAAAGTAGTAGTCACATAGTATTAAGAGTATTTAATTTTATAGTATTATGAGTATATAATTTTATAGTATTATAAGTATTTAATTTTATATATATTTAGTAATATGTTTATGTGTATTTAAATTTATTGTTTTGTATTAAGGTACATTCATACATTTAATACCACTAGTTTTATTCATAAATTTGAAATTTTACCCTCAAGAATTAAGTATTTTTGTATAATAATAATTTTTTTTTTCAATAATTATTTGTTTTGCGTGGTTTGTATTGTTAAAAAAAACTGCAATTGAGACTTAATGCAATATTACATTGTACTTTGATAAAATTTATAAATATGAATTTAATTAAAATTTTGAAGTTTAAAATTATTTTTAATTTGCAAAGTATTTTTAACATGTGTTTTTAAAATTTGCTTTTTTTAATAAATATTAAATCTATTCATCTTTGTATTTAAAAAGACCATAATATAACAATAAGTACTCCTTTTTCAAGTGCAATTTAACATTTGAAATTTTCATATTCCTTTATTTACTTACAACTTGAGGTCCACGTATGTGCCCCTAAAATTGCTAGCCCACAATTCATATTTCGTTAATCTTATATTTAAGGCAGAAAACTTTTATGTTTATGTTTCTTTATTCTTCAGTAGTGTAGAGGTTAAGTAAATTTAAAGTATCAAACATTGATAACTTCGAATAGATAACTATAAGTGAAGTTTTTAGCTATCTATTTTTATTTTTGCATTTTTTTTATTCAGAATTTTGATACACTAAAGTCACATTTTAGTAGTTTATAAATATATGCAATATATAACTTTTTATATTCCAAATTCTAAAATTATTGTTAAGTTATTATTATTATTAAATTATTATAACACAACTATTAAATTATTACTATTATTAAATTATTATTTTTATTAAATTATTATTATTATTAAATTATTATAAATATCAAAATTATTATTATTTTTAAATTATTATCACCCTATTAAAATTATTATTATTATTCCAATCTAAAAGTAATGTAAGCGGAGCTCCTTTATAATAAGGAAACCTTATAATATTTCCTCATTAATTAACATTTTATCAAAAACACATTTAAACTGAAATTATTAAACAGTTGTTGAAAATTAATATTAATCATAATCCAATATAATCGAGTTATTCTTCACAGATTTTCTTATAAGCTTAAGACATATAAAGTGATTATAATTTTTTTTCTTGTATTATGTAGGATTAACTAACTAATATCTAAGTATTAAAATAGTATAAAATTAATACTGAATAATCATTATTTAGATAAAAAGAAAGATGTTAAAACCCTTAAAAATAAGTCCATTTGAAAATAAAGCTTAGAAGTAATTCTTTTCGAAAGCTAAACACATTTTTTATGATTTTTTCGCTGTTTGGCTCTTTCTATCATTCAGTCAGGACTTTACTCAAAACCTTGTTTGCGCAATAATAATAATAAAAAATTCTAGCGTATCTTAATACCCGAGAAGTTGGCAACTAGATCAAAAGTAGTAAAGTGAAAAAACAGGCATCAGACAGTAAACAACCACCAAGGATAATTCTTGGTATATTTGACGCGTCGATAAACTTTTTTGTCCCTACTTCTGTGCAAAATGGTTCCCACTATTTTTGATGTTCATTAACTTCAAAATATTTATAACAATACGATATGACAAACATAAAAGTCAGTGAAGTTATTTTTACGATACAATGTAGAGTAAGAATCATATACCTAAGATTCATCTATGTAACATTTTTAAAATTAAAATTAGTTCATTCGTCAAATATACACACAACAAAGACGGGATATTCAAACCAGGCTTAAAAAACAGATGCAGATATGTTGTTGTTACTTATACAACTGGCCAATACCAGCAAATCTGCTTAAAATCAAGAAAACTTTTAAGGCAGAGGGGGCTTTTTTTGTTTTTTTCAGTGGCGCCATCTATGGCAAAGAATACAGTCTCGCACACATCACAGCCCGTTTTACATGGAGGACCTAATCATACTTCATTCACTCATCCACAGATGGTAATTTTCGCCGGAACTAGAGAACGATCAATCTCCAATTCACTACCCTCAGAGGTATTGATTTGTTACGGGAACATGGAGGACTATTTTATCCCAACAAATTTGAAGTCCAATATTTAATACACGGGGATTCTTCAATCGGCGGGATTTGAATTCGCGTTCTCATGAACACAAGACTAACGTCCTACCCATTTCGGGCTCCCTCTCCGTCTTTCTCTCTCTCTCTCTCTCTCTCTCTCTCTCTCTNCACTAATGGGACCTATTTTTGCAGGTTCGCATATTGCAAAATTCGGCAAAAACAATGAAGATTCATTATGTATATGGATGCAATTTAAAGATATACAAGATAACAGAAGATATACAATGATACTAAAATTGAGAGATGCTAAGAAAACTAGAAAAATTAAACTCAACTGAAATGAAATTGTTATTCAGCTTTTCAGAAAACCAAATTATTTCAGTTGGAATAATGGCTCATGTTTCAAACAAGATTCTGAATTTGAAACTAATTAAAACATTTCAACTAAAAAGACAGAAATCTGTGTTTTTTTATTTATAACTGTCATCTTTCAAGCATGAAAAGCTTGGATAATTACATATTTGATCATTCGTAACCCTCTAATTAAAACATATTTTAATGAGTTGGTAATATTCCGGGAATGTCCGGGTGTGTTTTCATGGAATTATTTTCATTAAGTGAAGAAAGAGGAAGCGAAGCGTATGGAGCACATCTAATTAAATTTTTTTTCTCCTCTTGAAAAAAACCCAGCAGCATATTAAAGCCTCTATGTTTAATAAGATAATTAGTTTATAACCACGTTAAATATAATAATATTTAATAATTATCATTATACTAATATTTTAATAGCTATAGAAGTAAGCATTTATAATAACGGTTGTCGTAGCAAAGCGTTATTCTTTTAAGTATGTTAAATTATAATAGTTTAAGTTCCCATGCTCTTTTTTTCCAGTTTAACGGATAATTATAATAATAAAATTTTAAGTAAAAAATCAAACTTATTTGTGCATTGAATTAAAAATATAAAAATGTAAGTTTTTGTGTTAAATAACAAAATATATCAAACGCATATTTTGATTTTGATTTGCAGGCCGTTAAAACCTTAAACCATGGATTTAAATCCATGGAGCACATGGATTTAGTGTGATGGAGAGTCAAACATTATTGATATGAATAAAATAAATTAATACGATTTACAACTAATCACCTTTTTATTTAAAAATAATAATATCAGATAGTATCCTTATAGAGACAAAGTATAGTAATAATAATTTCAGTAGATGTCATTTTTTGAGAAAAGGCAAATGTTTTCTTGTTTTGCCTAATATATATGTATGTATGTATGTATATATATATATATATATATATAATGACGTCACATGCTTAAAAGAAGCTTTTTTATTTGTATTACTTGCAACTATTTTGAGTCTCATATTTTATTTTATAGTGTAATTTATTCTAAATATAATTTTAATATTCGAATAAAATTTCATTTATAGTTGGGTTTTTTTTCTTCAAGTTTATAATAGAAATATCGAAATTCTGTGATTAATAAAGAGAATCCAAGTTCTAATGTTAAAGATAAGGCAAAGTTTACAGTCACACTGTCAATGTAAAAAATAGTACTACACTTTTACGCAATTTAATCCAAAGTATTTCATACGTGGTTGGGTTCCCTTGTAGAGAAAAAATTGTAATTCTCAAAATAGTGGAAGAAACAGGAAACTCAAACTAAAATAGAAAAAAATAGACCAAACGCAAATGAGAACTAGTACATATACAATAAAACTAACCAAGATTCGTCAGAATAGCTTTATTTAAATTTTTAGCAAATTGTGCTTTTATATAACATAATCGAATACTTTTCTTGTATTCAATTCATTTTACATTAAATTTATTTCTTATTAAACTTACTAAAGTTTAAGCTTATTTTTAGTTTAGACTTAATATGTTACTAAACTTAGCAAACTTATTTCTTCTCAAAGTCTTTTTCGATTTTTTTTTAACCGCAAACAATTATGGAACGAAATTTCATAATGTGGCTTTTCACGAAAATATTCATAAGAAATAACTACAAAAAATCATAAATTCTTCGATGCAGTTTCTTATAAAACTAAACAAAAGTTTATAAAACATGATGAAATTTTAGTCATATTTATATATTTTTGATATTTTTATTAAGTTTTGATTGCTTTTATATTCTGATCCCATGTGAACAATTCACATGCCATAGCGAGCAATGAATGAAATCCCCTAGGGTTGTTCTTAATTGGATAAGCATTATAATTCTTATCTATTAAATATTAAATAGGAAATGATTTTGATTTTGAATGTTAAATTTTTGTCAATCTTAGTATCATTTTCATCAGCTAAACAATGATTTAATTGTTACAATACTTTTCTGTCACCATACAATTTGTATTAAATATAGCATAAGAATTTTTTTATCGTCTTATAAATGTTTTTAACTCTATTTGAAATATACAAATTTCTTTTTCATGTATGCTAAATAGAAAACGTGTTTTTGAAATAATGTTTTCAGAATTATAAATGAACAATATTTTCATACATTTTCTCAGTTTATCGTAAAGAATAACATTTCTTTGAATCAAAGATTGAAATTTTATTCACGTAATACTATTGTCTTCTTAGTGCTATATTATACTACAGTTTATATTATGTGAATGTTGAAGCTGAGTAAATTGACATTTGTTACATGATTTTGTTTCAAAACCTTTTTTGAAGTTACCAATTTCTTATTATAAGAAAGTGTATTACTAATTATTATTAAAAATAATTCCGTTAATGGAATAAAGCTATCTGTATCTAAATTATATTGATAGTTTATTCTATCCAGATGCTATCGATATTTATCAAAAAAAATAATATTAGTGAAATTAGTAATGTGAATTGCATTTAAATAATTTACTTCAGCTTTCAAGAAACTACAACGAATCGAAAACACAGTGATGAAAGATCTATTAAGTATGTGACGTCATAAAACGGTCTACGAAACCAATGATAGAGACTTACTCCAGAGTAGCACAACCTTATCTGACTACCAAACTTGTTATTATGCAACTAAAAGCATACATACATTTTACAACATCGAACTTTTCGTTTTAAAGATGTATAGTAGCATGAAAAAAGACAAAAAACTCACACCATCTCGTGATCGATTATAAACAATCTGACGCTGCAATCTGATAAACATATGCCGAAATTTTCTGTTTAAGGATTCGGTAATAATGCATATACGGAGAGAATACGTAACGCTGCAATTCGAATATGGGTCACCTAATTTTGGGTAGCGAACGCTCCATCCCTTGAACCTAGGCAACTCTTCGTTTCGATTTTAAAAAATCTGCTGACAAAAATCGAAGTACACAATTAGCGTCTTTGGAAACAAAAATAAATCATGGATGAATGCGCTTAAGCTTAGTGTAGGCCATTCTCCATAATTAGATTTTAGATTTAACAACATGCTTTAAAGTTTGCGTGAATGTTCGTTTTGGTGTTGGAGTGAAATAAAGTCTCCCTTCCCACAATTATTTGGGCTGTGCAAAACTAAATTTGGAGAGATTTTACAATATGGTTTTTGCAGTCTATGCTCGAAAAATTATTTTGATTTATCTGAGCATTACTTTTATTTTAAAAATCTATTTGTTATAACTGCCCCCATTGAAGCTTCACTTGTCATATACACGACACGCTAAGTTGAAATGGGCTAGGGCTACTGTCAATGTAAAAATTAACAGACGAATACTCAAAAATAATTTAATTTAAAATCTACAAAGCGAATGCAGAATAACTCTACAAAATATATAAATTAGAATTTTCTTTTTTTAATTCCATTTACATGATACAAGACTTAAGCTTTTGTAAAAACATCTTTCAATTATACCAATTAGTATTAGCTCAGAAATTTCTTTCACCATAAAAAATCCTCGAGCTGTAAACAAATAAAGTTGGCGATTGCGTAACTTTTAATAATGTTTTTTACATATTTCCTTTCATTCAGAGGGAAAAAAACAAACACAAAGTGAAATTCAAAATCCCTATTTTTAAATTAGAAAATACAAAGGAGCTTTCAAAACAATAGAAACCATTCTTATAACATATTCAATGTAACTTTCAGAATCTCTTTGATCATGCTTTTTACTCATTTTAATAATAATGAAATAAAAAACTGTTTTCATTAAAATCAGCCATTATATCCGTCTATAAAGTAAGAAAAAAACGTTATCTTACGAACACTTCGCTTCAAATTGAATTAACATTTTAGACCCGAATAATTGAAAATAATAAGCTTGGAACTTCCATTGTTTTCATCTGAAAAGAAAAATTAAATCAATTGTGAATAATAATTCGGCACTTAAAACTAATCTAATAAGTAAATCAACATTTATATCAAATCTAAGAAAACTATTTAAAAATGTTAAGTAATTTTTCTAACTAAAAAAAAACTCATTTAATGCACAGTATAGAATGCGAAGTAATAATATTTTTTGCAATAAATGAATAAAATATTTCGCTAATTTTGACAAATCAAATTATTTTAGAAAACTGAGTTCAGAAAAAAAAAATTATTAAGTGGATAGATTGAGAAAAACGAATTAAAAAAAAGTGAAATTTAATGAAAACACGTAAGATTAAATTACTAATATTGATATTCATAATTCTCATGGGGGATTTGTAAATGTTTTTCGAAGATTATTTCATTATAACATCGAAATATTTCAAGATGATTTTAAAAAAACACTTTTCCTTAAACACAACATTTTTTATACTCTACAAAATAATTTTAAATTATACAAAATGTCTTAAGCTTTGAAAAAATAAATGTTTGTCACCAATTAGTTTATTTACGCTAATTACATAATAATCCCCAATGCAATGTCTTTTATTTTTAAAAATAAATTAGAAATAACAAAAGCCCATATTTCATTGTTTAGTAATGCAAACATGTATTTTAACTATTGCTTATTTTACTAATATTTTTAAAGATTCTAAAAAAAGCATTTTTGCAGCTTCAATACTAAATTAAATACTTATTTAATCTTAAATTTGAATATTAAAATAAAAATTAAATATCTTTAAATTAAATATAATTCAAATTAAACATAAAAGAAGCTGTCGAAAAAAGAAAAAAAGAAGTGGTTAAAATATATATATAGTTGGAAAGAAGAAATAATGAATTTACAAAACTGTTAGATGTTACAAAATTTATAATGTATACAATATTATAAAGCATCAAATTTCATAATTTCCTCTTGTGTATTCATTTGAATCACTCTTTTATAATGTTTACAATATTATAAAGTATCGAATTTCCCAATTTTTCTCTTGTGTACTCATTTGAATTGCTCTTCTATTATGTTTACAATATTACAAAGTACCGAATTTCCCCATTTCTACTAATGTAACTCATTTGAATCACTCTTTTATAATGTTTACACTATTATAAAGTATCGAATTTCCTAATTTTCCATTGTGTACTCATTTGAATCACTCTTTTATAATGTTTACATTATTATAAAGTATCGAATTTCCCAATTTACACTTGTGTACTCATTTGAATCACTCTTTTATAATGTTTACAATACTATAAAGTATCGAATTTCCTAATTTTCTCGAATGTAACTTATTTGAATCACTCTTAAATAATGTTTACAATATTATAAAGCATCGAATTTCTAAATTTCCTCTGATGTTATTCATTTGAATCACTCTTTTATAATGTTTGCGATATTATAAAGTATCGAATTTCCGAATTTCCTCTAATGTTATTCATTTGAATCACTCTTTTATAATGTTTCGATATTATAAAGTATCGAATTTCCAAATTTCCTCCTGTGTACTCATTTCAATTGCTCTTTTATAATATTTACAAC
The DNA here is from genome assembly GCF_043381705.1 of Parasteatoda tepidariorum. Classification (NCBI taxonomy): domain Eukaryota; kingdom Metazoa; phylum Arthropoda; class Arachnida; order Araneae; family Theridiidae; genus Parasteatoda; species Parasteatoda tepidariorum. Next base: position 7,771,168 of record NC_092205.1, read on the forward strand.
ATTATAAAATATCGAAAATCAAGATTTCCTCTAGTGTAACTCATTTAAATCACTCTTTTATAATGTTTACAATATTATAAAGTATCGAATTTCCCAATTTCCACTTGTGTACTCATTTGAATCACTGTTTTTAGTCCACAGTTAGCTAAACTATTTGTTTCAGTTCTTACATACAGTTTTCATAGACGAAAACAGTGTTTACCATAGTATAGAGAGCAGTATATAAGTGATGTCAAGGTTGAACTAGATGAGTTACTAAAATACTACATCTGCCTCAATAACCTAGAATAGATAATCTCAAAAACAATACCGCTTCCGGCAGGTAAGTAATGCCCTCTATAATAACAACGATTTAAGCTGCCTGCTGCACAGTAAAAAAAAGTGTTTTAGAGTACCTCAACAACAAAAATATGGGCTACTACTTAAGTGGTGTAGTAAAACATAACTCTCGAATCTTGGTGTTTCACTAAACCAAGAACCAAGTAAGTAGTGGAGCAACTTTTCGACTCTGAAAAACCCTTTGGCGCATAATTCCCAGCTTTTTCGGAGTTGAAGTAAACTAAATGCATTTTTAAATAGAGAACTGCAGTTTCCATGCTTAAAATTATATAAAAAAGACAAAATAAGAATTGTTTGTAAAAATTAGTGCGAATATGTTGTAAAAAATATGTTTCTTTCTTAAAATGTTTCGACAATGAAGCCATTTAATTTATTCTGTGTGCAGAAAATGAATTTTGAAAACTGATCAATGTGCAGGAAAATTAACAAAATCTAAATAAACAAACAAAACTATAACAGTGAAAAGCTAAAAAAAAATTTATTATATACACTGTAAGCAATTTTAGTTTACAACACCAAAAATGGTGCCAACTGGACACCAACATTTTGTACAATGCACACTACTTGGTGTAATGTATCTGCCACTATTTTTGTTATTCAGTAATGCTAAGATTTATAATAACTGTAAGATATGACACACAAAAGAGTCGGTAAAGTTATTTTTACGAGACAATATAGAGTAAAAATCCGTAACTTAGAATTCATCCGTACAACATTTCTGAAAATAGCAAAGTAAAATTAATAAAATAAAAAAAAACAGTTCATTCATCAAACATACACGCAGCGCAGAGAGAATATTAAAATGAATTCGAACTAGGCTTAAGAAACCTCTGCAGAAAGAAATTAAATATTATAAAATTATTTAATACAATTGACAGATAAATTTTTTTATGCGAACATAACTATCTTTGTTATACAACTAAAAGCATACATGACTTTTTATAACAGTCAACTTCTATTTCTGTGGAATGCACAGAGTCGTGCGAAGGGAAAACTAACTTTCCCCTTCTCTTGCTAGATTGTAAACATTCTACCGTTAAGATACTTTTTTCAGGTGAATATAATCACATCTATGCATGTACAATCATGCATAAATAATGTTTTGATATGCAGAAATAAATATAGATACACTTGCATGAATGTACATGCAACAGCATTTTCCATTTATGAGCATTTGTAAGAAAACCAGAAGCATGTACCGAATCGAAAATTCGAAGCGTCATTTTGTAGATCTCGTGTAGATACATATTTTATCAAACAAGCAAACAAACTGTCCACTCCAAGGTTTTTTTTTTCCATCGCAAGATAGATGAAGAAATTTATAGCCGGTATTTATTTCTTTTCCAGACGATGATAAATAAAACGGCAAATGAAACTGAAGATTAAAGATGAAGAAAAAAAAAAGTTTATTTTCCCCCGTCTGATAAAAATTTGAGTTATGATGGATATTTTTCTGCGTTAGTTTGCTCAACTACGTTTTTAGTCTTTCAAACGGAAGAAAAAAAAAGTATATTTCCTGTAAAAGATAAAAATATTTGAAACTGGATAAATAGACATCATCTTTAGATGTCTGGGATGCTATTTATATTACTTGATATCTAATGTACTTCGCAATTTCTAAACTCAAATACAAATTTGTGATGATTTTTTAGAGAAAAAGGTGACCTATTGTCGTACAATTCGTTTTGCAATCCAGCTTCTGCAAGACTTGAGATTTGCCAATGGTCATTTCAAAACTTTTTGGACAGCTAAATATTAACTTAGTGGCAATAACCATAGAGAAATTCATGAAAAATTTATTCAATTTCTTTCATTTAATGCAACAGTATACATAAGAGGAAGAATATAATTTCCTGTTCAAATTACGGTATAAATTACAGGTACTTAGGATGCCTCATCAGAAAAATCCATTTTACGTTAAAATCGATATTTGCCGTAAAATATGATACCATAATTTTTACATAAATATTTATTTAATTATAATTCTGTGATTTTACTGTAATTATTACTGGAAAAATAACGGTACACTAGATTTTTTTGTTCTGTAACATGTTCCGGTAAAAATGGATTTTACGGTAAAAAAGTACCTAAGTGCCGGGGTTTTTTACTGTAATTGATCAGGAATTTTTCACGGTGATCAATACTTTATAATGATCGACCCTTCAATTTTACCTGACCATCTTTTTTTTTCAGCCTTGATTCTTTGTATAAACTCTGAGAGTGGTTTCTAATAGTATGAAAATAGAAGATTGTGAATCTGATTGTCAGAACGCTTTTTCTGCTGCATTTCACGAATACTATATAGGAATGAGATCTGGAGACTGTGGGGACCAGTGCCCTGAAGTACGATATCAAATTGTTCCTTAACAATCCCAGAAACAAAGTAAGACTCATCATATTCTTAAAAAAGAAAATACCATCCAACACAGAAGTAAAGACACCAAAATTACAATTGAATATTGAGATAGATCATCAGCACTACAGAATCTATTCGGTCAGCAACGATATTTAATATCTTATTCAGATAGCTATGTATTCAGATAAGATTTTTTTACACTAGTTTTCCAGGGGTAATGCTGTAGTGCAGTAGCTTATTTTTGAGAAGCAGTAGAGTGAACAGTTTATTATGACCACTCAGTGTATATTATTGATTCTTATACACGAAAAAAAAAATTCAAGTAAAATTTCCTTAAATTGCGGTAATAAAATTTTTAATAAAAGAAAATAATAATAATAATTCTGATTAATAAAACCCAAGTAAATGATACTTAACCCTTTCAGGATTAACTAACTCTAACAGGGTTAACAATGAAATCTCTCTCACTTATTTTACACAATAATATAAAACACTAAATTTATAATCGTTTTTGCCTCTTAAACAATGTATTTTATAATCAATGACTTTTTATTTTAGTAAATGTAAGCATCGAACAAAGCACCTCGATGTGAGTAAACATACGATGGTGCCACAAATCCCTCCTTAACTTTCCCTAGCTAAATTTTTTTATTAAAATTTTCTTCCCCGCAAAAAGTGTTAGACCATTCATTTCATAATTTTTCCGTTTGCATGAGAACGGTTTAACGAAAATTTTGGTTTTCAAAATTATAATTCTTATGAGTAAACATTAAGTATAAAAATATAAAACTTTGAAGTAAATTTAACCGAATAAATTGTTTTTGTGCCATGCTCTAAAGTATTATAATAAAATTACCAAATTTATCACATATTTTAAGACTATATTTTATTGTTATTTTTTGTCAAAATCAATACCAAAGTACTTCGGTAAAAATTACGGAACCTTTTGATGTTCCCGTAGAGCCAGATATAAAGAGAGTAAATTTTACCATATTTTGATACTTTTAACAAGAGTTTTTGTCACAGAGTATAAACTACATTATACCAATGCATGTGATTGGTAAAGAACAATGAATAAATAGCGTCCCGTTGTATCAGAACTAACAAAAACATAACTTGTCCTCAAAAGCTCTCTCTTTGGCCCATGCTTCATTCACGCTTGGCATAAAACTTGTGGCGCTTCTCTGATGCACTCAGTTTATATATTTAATTATTTTCATGCTAATTATTTCTGTTCAAATTCAACATATTCTTTTTATATAGCTCTACAGCCCTTGGTGTGCCTTGGTTTGTTCCATGATTCTATTCCATACAGTCCTCTGTTTTGACTTCTCCCTCCACCTACGGATCTTTATTATTTCCAAGTCGTCAGTAACGTCGTCCTTCCACCTTTTCCTAGGGCGGCCTCTGGGTCTGGTTCTCATAGGTGTCCAGTTGATGATCTTTTTCAAGCGGTAATTATTCTCTCTCTTATCTATGCGTCCAATTCATGAAAAGTGCTGGGATTTGATAAAGTGAACAATACTTTTTCCTTCTATGATTTTCTCGATATCTAATTCTCTATTTCTTTGGTCCTATTAATATCCTCAGGACCCTGCGTTCAAACGACAGCAGGTCGTACACACACACACACACACATATATATATATACAGAAGAGCCATTACATTATGACCGCCCTCCATCTATAACAATGCGCTCGCCCAGGTTTTCATGGTTTCTCACCCAGGAACAATGTTTTCATGGGGCACATTAGGACCCATAATCCTCATGGAACAATACCTGACGTCTGTAAGCTACTTGAACATAGTTGCAGACCAGGTTCACCCATTCATGGAAACAGTTTTTCCTGCGGGGGATGGTGCTTACCAACAGGATAATGCACCATGCCATAAGGGTCGAATCGTCATGGATTGGTTCGAGGAGCATTCCAGTGACTTTCAAGTCATGTCTTGG
>NC_092205.1:7776253-7787526 GCF_043381705.1 Parasteatoda tepidariorum
TATTATATAAACTGTTGTTTGTTATTTTTTACTTATTATCCCCCCCCTTTTTTTCATATGTCTATAATTTTTCTTTGTTTTATTCATCATTTTGAACTTATCTAATGAGTTCTGTTTACTTGCAGCTTAAGCGCAATAAATGAAACTTATTGTTTTTCTTAACTTTCTTCGTGTTTTCTTGTATTTACTTATTTATTATATATATATGTGTGTGTGCGTGCGTTAAATAATTTAAGATTCCAAAAATTTTCAGACTTTTTTTTCTTTTATGCATTTCAACATATATTTCACATTTTTTTTTAATTTCTTTTAAATAAGTTCATAGGTGAGTTTTTTCTTAGTCAATTTTTAGATTTCAAAATATTTAAATTTTTTAATAGAAAACTTAAAAATTTAGCTATTGTGCTAAGGATTATTTAAACCTCTATGAAATGTTTCACGTATGCTGATAAATGATTAACATTTAATGTTTCACATTACATATACTGGTGTTTTACATGTACTAATTTAAATGTGTGTTATTCTGCTTTTCCCAAAGGGATACACATTTTGGTGGCATCTTTGTTTTTTACATCACTTTTATATTATTACTTTATTTGTGATCCCGGATTGATAAATACTTTTAGACTTTAGTTTTGACAAGAATTTCAAAGTTGAATATTATGAGTAATCAATTAAACACGTTTTTACAAAAATAATTTTCTTTTTGCCATGTCAATGTGAATTGTTAAAATATATTTAAAAAATATTTTAAATATCTCAGAGTTGGGAATCAATAAACAAATTTGCCAAAACTCTTGTATTCAAAATGTAGAAAAAATAATGATTGGTTGACAAAACTACGATTCGCAAAAAGGCCATCGTTTACAAACACAAAATAATCATATTCCTTTTACTTAAATGAAAACATAATCTTAATCTTAATTTATCACGATCTTTTGAAAAATTAATCTTAATTTAATTTTAATCGCGATCTTATTTAGTTCATGAGTACGATTCATCTAAATTTAATTTTTTTTTCTTTTTATTGTAAACTGACGATAAAATAAATTTATTGTTGATGATTGTTCATACTATTTTCTGACTCTATAAATCACTTTATCAGTTTTCGTTTTTAACTTTAACTAACTGCTATTAAAGCACACATAGAATAACGTGAGGCCTGTTTTCGCTTATAACTTGATCTTACTGGAATATTCATACACTCTGGAAATAAATCCATCAACATATAATTTCACTTTTAACAGTAACTTATAGCTAGCTAAATATGGCTGTTTTTCAAAGTCTTTGTCGTAATATTAAATTATGCTTTTTTGTGAATAATATGCTATTTTATAACTGCTATGAGTTTGCAACTGTAACTCATGACTGTAAGGTCAAGCCTATATAAAGCCTGCCGACGCTTATTTTGAAAATGGCGCAAAATGTCAATAAGGAGAAAAGTCACAGTTTTGTGAAAATGAAAAGCATTTGTGGTCTAATTTCTTCAATATTTAAAAACTTACTCTAATGCTGCATTACTTGGGCTCATAAAAATTTGGAAAAGCTAAGAATATAATAGTGATTTTGATCATTTTCATCAAGGTGGAAAAAAGTTGACAAATATGAGATTTTTAAAAAAGTTTAGTAACTTTTAAGATATTTAAGTTATTTGCCTGTTCAAAAACCCAGATAATCCTTCACGGCAAAATTATCTATATAGTTTAAAATCATCGCACTGCTTCAAGTGTACGGTATTTAAACTATGGCTTTTTATTTTTCTTGACGACAGAACTTCGAAAGATTGCATTAACTTAGACAGTGTAATTAAATCTTCAAGTTAAAGTAACAGAAGTATCATAGTTACAGACATTGAATTAGTACAACTGATAGAAGAGTAGTTTAGTCAGAAACTCATGACAACTGCTGAAGTTCGGCTCAAGGAAAAGAAAATATGAAAACACAATACATTAATATTACAATTACACACTACTATTACAATTACACATTAATACTACAATTACACACTACTATTACAATTACACATTAATATTACAATTAATATTACAATAACACATATACAATACATTACATATACATTACATATACAATACATTACATGTATACAACACATTACATGTACACAATACATTACATGTACACAATACATTACATGTACACAATACATTACATGTACACAACACATTACATGTACACAATACATTACATGTACACAATACATTAATATTGTAAGTCCTCCACAATACATATAATATTTTAACTCTTATTTGCCCAAAACAAATCAATCTTTCAACTTCCAATTTCTTTTTCCAACTATAACTGACTGCTATTCAAGTTCAATACGGTTAAAATAACGGAACAAATCTCATCATTTCCAATACTAAACTAACTCAACTCATAACAGAGTAGTTTAGTCAGGAACTGATGACAACTAACAACCTTTCGGCACAAAGAAAATATGAAACCACATCTCCATTAATTTATGTATGCCCCTCCCCCACCAACGACAAAAACCTAAAAGAAGAAGAACGAGGAGCTCTCATCGCTTAATCTATGTTCTCAGAGTTAAGAGAATAGGAAACATAATGATTTTCTTCGCCATGATGACAACATGTAATTGATATCAGTTATAAATTGTTCTTTGTCAGAGAAAGCATTTTTCCTGCTTTTCTCTTATAATAAGGTGTTGGATGGAGTGAAACATGACTGAATTTCCATCAATTCTGTACTGGAGTCATAAGAAGACCAACATTTTTCTGAGTCATACTATCAAAGAATCATATCACTTATGAAATGAAGAAAAATGAATCATCTAAAGTTTAATGTCAACTTCAAACTATTTCTCAAAAAAAGTTTATTTTTGTTATTTCAGAAACACTTCAATACTTAAAACAATCTACTATCACAACACTAGGTATCGTACTATTTGCAAACAACGAGTGTCCTAAAAATGACCAGCAATTCAAAAATCAATTTTCAAAAAAAAAAGATATGGTTTTCTGTATTCTGTTTAAAAACTAGGTTTTATTCTCAGCAAATTACGAAATTAGATTTAAATTTCATCTACAGATGGCGCTGATAACAAAAATTAAAAAGAACAAAAGCAATGTTTTCTACTTGACGGCAGACAAACTACAAGAGGTGGCAGGTATAAAGTATTGCTAAAAGAATAGAAATCTGTATTTTTTTAATTATTTATATATTTTTTCTTGAAAAACAAATTCTATTTTTTATCTGCTTCTGTTTAAAGGTAGTTATTTTTAAAAATTAGAATGTTTGTTTTATGAGAAAAGAATTTTGAGAAACACTATAATGCTTCATAAAGAGATGCAAAGCAAACGCTAAAGAAAAAAAGATAATAAACTTTTTTTATTTTTTTGAAACTGAAGGTAATTATAATTGTTAAAAAGTATTTTCAATTCAATACTACTCTTGTTTTATTAAATGGCGATAAATGGAAATTATAACAATGACTAAAATTTTGAATAAAAAATTTAGCAAGTTTTGATAAATTCTGAATGTAGAAATTATAAATTTAAAAATACAAGGAAAATTTTGATACATTTTTTTTTTTTGAAAAACAATTTTGAATATAGAAAAGTTTTATAAATATGATAAAAGTGGACAAATCCGGGTCCTTAAGGTTTCTTTTTTTCTTTTCAAGCAACTTCATAAATAGAACAACTTAAATTTTTATTTGCTGGATAAATCAGATCTATAGCTTAATTTTTAGCTTTTATATTAACACTAGAAAATAAATAAAAGAATTAATGTAAAAAATATATATTTTTGAGTGTAATATCAATCTTAATGGCTAGAAAGGGTGACCTTAATTATGCTAATTAATTAATGCCAATGATATTTTAAGTTACGAAATCAGACAGAAAAATGAACTTCTTCTGAATAAACATACCATTTTTTTCCGAGTATTTCTGACCCCCAAAATGTAAGGGTAGCCGCTATCTGGAAAGCACAGTTTCGTTAGGAAAGTGGTGAGAGAGATTTATTACAAAAAAAAAAATCAATATTTCCTAAGTCATTTTATGCATGGAACTATCTTTGGATAAAAGGGTTTTACAATTGTGTACAAAGAATTTTGAAATCACTTTAGATATGGTGAATATGCGAAAAATAAAATTAGCATTAAGGGATCCAAACATTGAACCAATCTACTGACCGAACTACTGGGACCCTGTTTCCCAGGTTGTGGCTACCCCCTATATTTTGGGGGTCCGAAATTCAAATCTTTCGATAAAATGTGTGTTTATTCAGAGAAGGTACAGTGTTCTGTCTGATTTTGTAACTCAAAACGTCATCTACAATAATTAATTATCATATGTGAGGTGCCCCCTCGAACCTTTAAGATTGAGTCCTAGAACGTGAAGATCTAATCTTTAGATCAAAAGATGGAGGATCTGTTTGTTTGTTTTTTGCGCACTATACAGTTTAAATTATTATGGCATAGAGAAATGAATGTTGTTATAAATTAATATAGCACAATATGAATGAATATGCAGCACTACATAAATTGAATGTAAATGTTTATGGTAAAATGTAAGTAGGTATGATACAATGCAAATGAATACCATGCATTGGTAAAAATGCAAATTAATTTGACAAAATACTATTCAATGTGATATGGTAAAAAAGAATAAGATATAATGGAAACGATATGGTGCTATGGAAATAAATATAAAATATGCTATGATGTAAAGAATATTATTTTTTTCACAAAATATAGAAAGTAATATTTACATATGAGACACAAAGAAAATAACAATAACAATTTTAATCGGAAGCATTTGAAATGCTTTTTAGTATGATAAATGTATATACTTTTGCAAACAGAATTTATTTTAAATTTTTTATACGAATTTTGTTTACTTATTTTAAAAATATTTTCCGCTTCAGCTAAAACTTCCATATTATTCGAAACAAAGATCATAATATATTTTTAACATTTAAAAAAATGCTCTGTGAATTTATTATATACTTAAAAACATGAATCAATTATTTTATTTTTCATGAGGCAATGGTTTAATTAAAGTTATAAACAGCTGCTAGAACAATTCATTTTTTTTTTCAAAACAAATTGGAATTGTTTGTTGCATAAAAAATAAACATTAAATACATAAATTTCCAAACACAACTTTATTTTTCTTTTCAGTTATTTAACATTATATGTATCACTCTATAACAAAGTACAGAAACTTTTAAATTGAGATTCGAATTTAAAGGAAAATAATTAGAACAATTTTTCTTTAAGGCAAGAGTTTCTTCTTTTAAAAAAAGGAACGATTTTTTTCCGTTGAAATAAATTAACTTTTACAATCCTTTCTATTTACTGTACTAGGCTTCAACGGAAAAAAATGCGCTCGAGCCTTTAGTACCATGATTAAAACATGCCATTAAAACAGCTAATTGAGTTGAGCCATTATAATCCCCAGTAAAAATGCATCAATGTGTTGCTCTAAGGACCTATTACGTGTTATTTTTAGTAGCGTCCAGGGCTTGAAAAAGTAGAAACTTTTATTGCTTTTCCACTAAAAGCAAATTAACTGTATTGTAAAATGTGTAAAAACTACGTTAATGACTTGATTTTAAGAGTATGCTTTGAAATATGTGAATTGCTACTTTTTTAAAGAGTAAATTATTTACAAATTGATTGCATTTATTAGTTAGTGAGCAATTCCTTTTCAATTAGACTAACAATTGTCAACACAAAATGATATTACGTAGTTAAAAATTATATTTGTCATTGGGCAATTTATTAGGGTATTTATTAGTTATTGGGCGATTTCTTTTCTTTCAGACTAACATTTGTCAACACAAAATGACATTACATAGTTAAAAAAAGATTTAAAGTTTTATTTAAACAGGATTGTAGTTAATATTTGACTTAAAGCCAATACGCTATATAAAAAAATAGTTACTTTTGCAGGAAAAAAAATGTCCGGTTGCTAGTATAAAACCGTTAATTTCACAGAAAAATACAGTTATTTAAAAGCAAATTACTGTTTCTTAATTAGTATTGTACTTTAACAAAACAAAAACTCGATAAAAAAAAATGTATGCTAAAATTGCGGTCGGTGCGAACTTTGCATAACGCCGGGTTTTGAACCCGGGGCTACTCATTGAGAGCCGAACGCACTTTCCACAGAGCTAGTTCAAAATTTTGGTTACGAAGAAAACTCTAAAACTGCTTTTATCTTAAAACTCTTACTTGTTGAAATCATATTTAAACGCTAAAGAATTTAAAACTATATTGCCAACCTTTATATAAATGTTTGGTTATTAACTTAGCGGAAAACTATACCCAAAAACAGATAATAAGCAGAGAGTGTAACATGTAGACAATGAAGTCAAATAGCAATTTTAATTATACGATTTTCGAAACCATTAAATAATTTCTGAAGAGTAAGAGAAAGTATAGAAAATAATCGCAAAATGATTTGAAGTTACCTTCTGGTAAGCAAAATAAGAATCGACGATTTACAGAATTCAAATTGACAGTTTTAACCCTTCTATGATTAGGGTGAAAAACAGGGAAAATTTGCTTTAAGAAAAGCAGCTTTTAAACCATCAATACGGAGAAAATCTATGGAGAAAAAAAAGGGAACTTTTTGCAGAGCGTGGGAATAAAAGAACAGAAGAAAAATCTGTTGTTTAACAGTGTTTTTTCTGTAAATTTGTTTCTGCAGAATTTACAGATATTTATTGCAGTATAGAAATCTATTCGTGTGATTTTTAATGTCTCAAGGATAAATTTATGAATTATTTTTAAATTCTTAGTATCACTAAAGAGATGCTGTAACAGAAAAAATAGAAATTTTAGTTATCCTTACTCACACAATATTATGACATACGTAATCTAATAATGCATATTTTATTGTAAAAAAAAATTATTATGTCTACCACAATTTAAATTAAAGAAATACAAGTACAGTCGTACATTTAACAGATTAACGTCTAAAAATTAAATTCATTTTACCACATTTTTTAATTAATTTTGTAATTGATATGATGTCATTTATTATGTTGGTTACTTTACTGGTAAAATAAAATCGATAGATAGATAAAGAAAAAGATAGATGGAAACTAAAACAGATAGATATTATTAATAATTCAGAGTGAATTTTCATCTAAAAATCAAAAGCTTCCAAGAATCCCATAGATATTTTCCTAAATATAAAAAATATTAAAAATATAAAAAATGGTAAATTTAGATTGAATTAGCCTAGTCATAAAATTTGCAAGTAAGAGATATTGTATAGGAATTTATTTAGGAAATATTTTTCAAAGCGATTTCTCAATATGGAATAGTAATTTTATGATAAATCAAAACCTTTGAAAACAGAATTTATTTTTAAAGCTGAATCGTATCATAGTTTTCTATTACTCCAAAAACTTTCGTGATCAGAAATTATTGAAATTGATAATCATAATTCCTAAACATGATTTATTTTTTATCTTCAATTACATTATGGCGGTCGAAAACATTTTGAATTATAAAGTATACTCTAATTTTTATACTTTTTGCACTTTGTAGTTCTAAATGAAAAAAAAAATACATAATTCGAATTAATCTGTTGAATAGCTTCTAGGCATAAAAAAAATTCAAACAAGTCGTGTTTTCATACTTTCCTTTCGCAATAACTATTAGATAAATTTCTTTCATATCCAGTATTTTATGTTATGTTAATAATAAGTAATATAATAAAAAAATCATGAAAGGTTATTCAGAAGTATTTTTAATGGAATTAACTTTAGATAAGCGAATTTAATAATTGTTTACCAAAATTTTTCAATTGCTTTAAAATATCGACCCAAGAAACGATTAAATACGCAAAAAGTGAAATTTGCATTAAAAGGTCCAAAGTTTTAACCTTACTATTGAAACTAAACTAATTAAGTAAGATATTTGATGTAATATCTTTAAACCCTTGTGAGATTGACGCTTAGTTCATAAAAAAATAGATCATTATGACAAAAGGACTCAGAAAGTAGAATTTTTTTTTCGCATTACTACATTAATTTTTGACTTATTGCGAATTGGCAAACACATTTCAATTTTTGGTATATATTTTTTTAAAATATTATGATAAATATTTTTCTTAATTATTTCTTGAATAATTCATTTCAAAACATAAAAATTTTGTAATTCCAGAATTTTTAAACTCTTCTTAAAATACTATTAGAATTTTAGTAAAAGTAACAATAAAATTTGGTAATTTTATCATGATACCTTAGAGCATGGTATAAAAACCATTTATTCAATTATTAAAAACTTTTCAGTTTTGTATTTTGCTCTAAATGTGTGATATAATTTTTAAAACTAAAATTTTCGGTAAACCATTACCATATGAATGAGGAATTTGCCAAATGAAACACCGTATATTTTGGCTCCATTTGCCAGAAGTATGGGATTTTTTATTTTACCAGGAATATCCTCACCATTCAGTAGTAAAATTTTATCGGAATTTTTTTTCGAGCAAATTGATTCAGTTAGTAGTTACAAACAGGGAGATAGCTCATCGTATGGGTTATGTTTAGCCCATGGTCCGAAAAAAGGGTCTCATCATTATAGGTAGGCCATGCGTACGCATTTGAACCGGTTCCTTAATTTATCTAATTTATACTAATTTTAGTTTTTGATAATTACTATCAAAATTAGCATAGATACATGCTCAGGCTTAGTTGTTTTACCGTAGATTTTATTCTTAACTTTGCAAAGCCTGACAATTTAAATGCCACATCTGTGCAATTTGATAAGACAGACATTTTGTGTCTTATTTTAATGTAATTTTAGACAATTATTGGAAAACATAAAATTACGACAATTTAAGTAAATGAAAAGTAAATGTACAACTTCGACGAATAGCTAATCCGTAAAAATATCCTATCTTTACTTTAAATTTCTAACTGCTGTGCTGCATCATCCCGTATATTTTATTTACAAGCCGTATTACAGAAGTAAATAGTTATATATTCATATGTTAAGATTGACAAAATTGCTTCCTCAGAATTATTTAGGTTTCTTAGATTTCTTCTTCCGAGATTTCCACAATTTCCTCAATGTGACGATTTGTTCGCTCGGAGCATTTCCCGAATAATGACTTCGTCAAAAGCCAAGAAATTGAAGATAAACAAAGCATTTTTCTATCTTCAAACAAAGAAGATAGACTTTTGAACTTGAATTAAATACTGTAAATTAAAAGTAAACGTTCACAAAATCTTCAACTAAAGGAAAAAGTATAAATGTATAAAAAAAAATTTCAATGTTAAACTGGAATAAAAGAATATTTCTGTTATAAATATAATAATTCCTTTTAGACAAAAATTAAATTTTAAGTAAAAAAAATAAAACCAAATTAAATTCTTTATATTCTGACCCATTAACTTAAAACTTTTCTTTAAAAGTAAATTCCGTTAATTTAGTTGAGTAGAAGGTTTTTCGTTGTTAAGTGAAAAAGTGAAGTAAGTAGAAAACATCTATGAAAAAAAATGCATTTTTATGTACGTATTTCAAGAAAGACTTAAGCACACTAAAAAAACTACAAAAAAAATTAATGTTTCTTAATTTTATTTTTATCTTAACTTGTGGAATGAATATATATAATCAAATTAATTTTTTTGAATAATTAGATGCAATCAAACATTCTTCACTAATTGGAGTAAAACTAGATTAATTACAAAACGAATCTGAACTGACAATTATCAGTGAAAAAAACGTAGCATTTATATTGTTTCTTTCTCGAAAAAATACGTTGTTCGTTTATTGTCAATGCTTGCCGATTTCCAAAACGAATTTTATTAAATTCATATAAATTTATACGATTTTGTTTTGTTTTGTTTCTTCCAAATCTTGAAATGCTTAGATATTTTATATGTTATTTTATCGAAATTGTTGTTTATTTGGTATTTTATTATTTATTTTATTATTTATTTTATTGAATATATTATTTATCTTATTGCAACTGTTAGTTATTTATGTTAAGTATATTAGCTATTTCACTCATTATTGTAATTCTGTGATTATTTTTCCATATTATTGGTCATAGCTGCATTCCAGCTTTGATTGCAGGGTAAAAAACGTACATAATGTTGGTATTTATTAACATTATGCATTCATACATAAAACTAAAAACCATATACCGATACAATCAATTTTTTTAAATTATTTTTCTTTTTTTATTCATTTATTTGCTTGCATTTTTTTACCTTTAAATTATTAAAGTAAGCAAAATACATTTTATTTTTTTAAAGCTTAACTCATCAAAAGAACGATTAACAGTCAAATTTCAAAGAATCAAATTCCTCAAAAAATTAAACAATTCTATTGATTGCTATACTTGATCGTAAAGATCTTATTAAATTTATTTTCATTCGTAATTTCATTCGTAATTTATTAAATTTATTATCATTCGTAATTTATTTTATAAGTACGGTGTAACTTATTTTATTTCAACGACTGTTGACTTTACATTTTCAAAACGATTATTTTTACATGATTTATTTCAAACGCTCAAAAAAGGCATTAAATATTTTTAAAAATTTTCCTCAGAAGGCTTTTAAAATGCTAATTCACAACCATGTGAATCCCATACACGTGACATAAGGCTGGTTTAATTTACCTTACCTGACATAAAAAATGCCTCAAAAAATTAACAATCATTAAAGAGTGTGCAATAAAGTCCCATTTAAACTTGCTTTTCAATTAAATAGAGCTGTAAACTGGCAAAAGTCGCATAGATTTTCTTTAAAAAAATGGGGACTAAACCCCTGTTCGCTGATGCTCACCAGCTCCGATGATTGTTTCGCAGTAATTGGCATAAAACAGTTGAAATTATTCAACTAGAAATATATGTACTAAAAGGAACACTTGTGCATCCACTTCCCGCGTTTAAAAATTTCCCTTTTGATACCATTTAAGGTCTGGTTTCTTAGGACAAGCGCCTTATCTGGGCGTCAGCGGGACGTCAACGTCCCGCTGACGAGAACAAAATACTGGTTTGTTAGCTCAAGGCCTGGTTTCTTAGAACTAGCGCCTTATCTGGGCGTCAGCGGAAAGTTGACGTAGAGCTAACGCCAAAAAAATACTTTTTTGTTAGCTCAGCGTGAGCAGTCTGTCTAACGCAGACATTATCTCTCATTGCGCATGCGTTAATAACGTAAACAAATATTTATTTTGAAGTTGTATTGATTTTGTTATTGTCGACCAGTGTTTTAGAGAACAAATAATGACTTTGTCCAAGAAAAAACACATTATAGCT
>NC_092205.1:7788120-7791173 GCF_043381705.1 Parasteatoda tepidariorum
AAAAAATTTATTAATCATCAGCACAAATGACACTATTTTAAGTAATTTGGATGATTCTTTATTGTTGTTTTCCGAATTATATAGATACAGAAATATATACCGTTCTATAACAAAGAAGAATATTCTATAACAATTGCTGTTCTTGACGTTCTGAATTCACATTTATTTATTGAAATGACGAAAGCAATGTTGACTTCAGTTTAATTTGTAATGAATTGAAGACAGAAGAAATGCATTTTACCTTGAAACACACATCTGTAACAGTATGCCATAGCGAAATCGGAAGTTATCAGTTGCAAGTTTGTTGATAATAGAAGTTGAAAATTATTGAGGAATTTTCTTCAAATGTTTGGCGTGTTCTGTTTCTGAAAGATTTAACAATGTTCTGGAGAGTTTTTTCAAGTTTTTCGGCTTTTTCCTTAGGGAAATTTTGCTTCTTATTTCGTGCAAAGAAAATGGCGACCGACTCTGACAGTTATTCTGGTGGAACTGAATGAAAACGTGATAAATTAATGTCTGATATTTACAGGCTCCCACTAGACGGCGTACTCGAGCGTTGCGATCGCGAATAAGTTTAGGACTTATATAAATTTAATGCTGATGTCAACCAAACCAATATAAAATATTTAAATAGGAAAGCTGGATCCCACCATGTGATTTTCCAACGAATAGATATATATTTACAACAATGGAAAGCTGCGACACCATCATTAGATTTTTTACATATAGTAAGAATAAAAGGAATTCGCGATCGCAACGAACTATAAGGGGCGCTGTTGTATCAGACGAATTCCTGCGAATTCCATAAGAACAGTCATTCAGTTGCTCTGGAATTGTCTTCAGTGTAGCATTGTAACGTTCCTTCTTTATTGTGGCTTATTAAATTTAAAAAAGAAAAATGTTTGATATTCTTTCTTATGCAACCAAAAACAAAATGGTATCTCTTTTTTTAGAGAAGGAACATCCAAAACACATCTGAAAAATATTTGTAAATAAACAGAATTAAAATGTATCTTCTTATTAGAGTTAAAACCTAATACCTAAGAAATAGTTTTACTGAATTTAATGATATAACATGAAAAGCCTATTTAAACTGTACATTCCATAGTTTTAAGAATCATATTACTTCAAACGTTAAAATATGCAAAAAGTATACATATGCTCATAATTTTATATCATTTAATTCCGCAAAAAATGTTTTTTGACAACAATTTTTATCAACAAATTTTAAGTTTCAATAAAAATCATTATTCAGAAACTAAAAAACATAAATTAATAATGCTTACGAAACAAAACAAAAAACGATTCTAAACATTCCTCACATTAAAATAAAAAATACACACTTCTTTTCATACTTCTTTTCGTTTTTATTCATAATCGGACGTAGAAAACCATTCTATAGAAAATTACCATCAAATAAGGAAAAATATTATTTACAAGTAAAACTTTTTATTACAAAATTTGTAATACTTACCTGTTTTATAAATCCGGAGAATTCACAAATGATATGTTCGTTATTCGAAAACTTTATTCTCAAACAATAGACATAGATTATACCTTAACATAGATTATCCCGTCATTACTTTAAGATGAGACATACCACACAATAAAATTTTATAATTGCATTTCAATATGAATTTCAATTTATAACTTAAAAACAGAATAGCTGAATTCTAGTTGAAATTTATCATTCAAAATTAAAAAATACTTACCAAAGAAACGATAAAAATTTATTAATAATCAACATAAATGATATTATTTCAAGTATTTCGGATGAATCCTTATTGCTGTTTTCCGAATTATATCGATTCAGAAATATATGCTATTCTAAAACTATTACAGTTCTGCACGTTCTGAAATCGTATTTATCAATTGGAATAAAGTAAGAAATGTTGACTTCACTTTAATTTGTAATGAATTGAAGACCAAAAAAATGGATTTTACCGAAATACACACATCTGTAACGGTATGGAAGTTATCGGTTGCAAGTTTGTTGATAATAGAAAGGTAAAAATTAGTGAGAAATTTCTTCAAATGTTGAGTGCTTTCTGTTTCTGAAAGATTTACCAATGTACTGGGTCGTTTTTTCGAGTTCTTCTGCCTTTTCTTTAGGGAAATTTTGCTTCTTATTTGCTACTAAGAAGATGGCGTCCGACTTTGACAATGATTATGATAAAACTAAATGCCTGTTATTTTCAAGCTCTCGCTAGAGGGCGTTCTAAAGAACTAGATTTAGCTTAAGATTCAAGCATGCTTATTGCTAATCCTAAACTTTGCAAAATTTTGGTGTTTAGTTGCTGCCATTGAAATAAATTAAATTTTTTTCAGAGCATGTATCACATTTCTCATTTATTTATTCAGTGTTTTAGTTTTATTTATTTATTTACTAATCTTTTGTTTGTTTGTTTACTATTAAATCATATTTTAAAACGCCTTACAACCAATTTAATGGCTGCATTTCAACAGAATTTCGTTTAAAAGTCAAACACACTTTCAGTAATATATACGCACTAATTCTTTCAAACAAATGATATTTTGTAAATTTTATATAGAATTTTACATGATAGCTACAGTTCTGTTCTTAAAAATGTATTTAGTTTAACTTAAAACCAAAAATAGTGGCAATTATACTCCAAAATTTTTGCAATGTATGCGAAAAACGCTGATTCCCTTTAATCTTTTTGTTTATCATAACATTTCATTTTCCTCACACCACTTTCCCCCAAAAACAAGTTCAATTTTTAAATTAAAGTATTTAACTAGCCAATTCATCTGCTACTCAAATTTCCGAACCTTAGATCAAATGTTTCTCAGTTCAATGGCTATAATAGAGACACATAATTTTTTTCTTGAATTATTATAGTAATGATTTGATGGTGATTTTTTCATTTTATTGGTTATAATTTTTATTATTGAAGTTATACTTCTTATGCGACTTCCAACAAGGTTGCGTTAAACGTTTAACGCTACATTTTTATTGGCCGGGAAATCACGTGGTAGGATCCAGTTTTCCCTCATTCATTTCCATATTGTTTTGGTTCTCACTAGCATAA
>NC_092205.1:7793125-7876077 GCF_043381705.1 Parasteatoda tepidariorum
AGGCAATCAAAAGCACTTCCACTGGTTCAAGAGGTCCACGAGGGAAAAATGCACAATATTACCGTTATTACAGAGCACGGAAGCGAGCGGAGCAGGAAAAAGAGTCGTTGAATAGAACTAGTGATCCTTCTACGACAGCTGATTCTTCTACAATTAACGTCGCAGGTTACGAAGTTTAACTTCTTCCGCGCGGAGGGACTCCACGCACTATTTTTTTTTTATTACAGTGAATCTACTTATGCTTGTAGCATACATGTCCATAGCTAACAGCCTGCTACCGATCTTTATTGATATTGACTTATTGATATTTAATTAAAACTATCTCTAATCAGAATAAAAATTTATTTTATAGTGCAATGAAAACTCTATTAGTAATACAGATGCTGTGAAATTTGAAAATATATATTTGAGAAAAACGGAAAAGGGTGTCGAGCATGGTAAAATGAAATGATCTACTTCTTATAACTTCTAATTTTGTCAAACTGTACCCGAACATAAATACTAAGAGAATGTACCACTTGCATTTTTTTTTTAAATTTAAAAAGAAAGGGTGTTTCTTTTAAACAAGCTTTTAAATTTTATTTCGTACATTGAGCCTTTAGGTCTTACATTTTTAAGATTTGTATAATTAGTTTATTATCGCAAAATAGTAAAGAAAATCTATTTTTAATACTGTAGCAACCTTCAAGAAAAACAATGAAGGAAAGAAAAAAAAGTATTCCTTTTAAATTAGACATGAAGTTATCTTTGTATCTTTCGTTTCCCTTGAAATGAATTTTCATGAAAAACCGGTGTAATTTCATAGCTGAAAACACAAAATAATTTCTAGTTACAATAAATCAGCGTCAAAAATTTTCAAAAAAAGAACGAAAAAGCCTGAAGTTACCTATAAAAACATTTGATTTCCCGCATCAAAGTATAATCTTCGTTCGCTCTATTATACAAACGTCAAAAAAATACTCCATCGAGAAAACATTTTCCTAGATAGACATTTCCGTCATCTCAAAAACAGCTGGATATATCATAGGATATATCATTGAAACAAAAAAGAGAAGCCGATATCTTTAGACTTTTGAAAAATTTAATTGCATGTGCGCGTATATGTATATAACTTCTTTGAACCATTTACCGTTTTTAAGTAGATTTGGTGGAAGTTATATCCGTTTTTTTAGTTTAATTTTTGGCGGGAACGTTAAAAAAATGCAGTTTTCTGATAATGTGCTGTACAAAAGGAGGAAGAATAATTTCCTCCAGTAATTGCAAACAGGAACAAAAATAACGGAAAAAACTGAGGGTGGATTTAAATAGAAAGCAGAATTATCTAAGTTTCTTAAAATAAAGGAAAAACGGGAGAAAAAAATTCAAAGGAAACGTCTTAGCTGAGAATTTTTATATCCGATAGAAAAGAATAAATCCTATTTCTAATCGTTCTTCCCTCTGTTTGAACAATTTTTTTGCTAATTTTTTTAAAAAAGTCGTTTGAATGAAAACGATCCTTTAATCTTATCCAATTTGGCGCGATTCTTGCGAGAAACATGGAATTATATTAATAAAAAAAGTTTTTGGAATTCATTTCCTTACCTAAATTACTCCTAATTCAACATTTTTTGTTGCTTTTAATCACAAATATCTAAAAACCTGATCGAAATAAAAATTATATATTTTTTCTAATTACTTTTATCACATTGATGCATCTTTTTCTATTTTTCCGATAAATTAATTAACCTTTTTTTCTTCAGCCTTTAATTTTGCAGTTTCTTACTTTAATTAAGCGATGAAACAACGTTCTTTATTAATGAAAATTTCAATTGTTTTATTTTGTAGAACAGAAAATAATAATAACTTTTTAATATGCAGATGGACCCAAAATATCCCAATTTATTCTTTGACTATTTTAGCTTTATGCATGGGGCTTGAGAGAGTAAATTGACTTTCTTTTGTAGTTTTTTACCTGGTGGCACTGTACGTGTTCTTATCTTGTAGCATAAGAAAATTTACTTTATTTAGATACTGATTTTGTAATTATAACTGAAACCGTTCCACAGGCTCTATTTTTCGAAACTCTGTTGCCAAGGAAAATAAGAAAAAAAGTCATAGTTTAAATGCCTAACAGTTAAAGCATTGTGATAATTTTAAACTCTATATATGATCTAGCGGTGAAAATTATATGGGTTTTAGAACTTAATAATTTAAATATAACTTAATAAATTAAATAACTTAAATATTTTAAAAGTTATTAAACTTTTTAAAAAAAATCGCCAATTTGGGGACGTATTTCCACCTAGATGAAAACTTTCAAAATTACTGCCTTATTCTTAGTTGTTACAAATTTTTAGTAGCCCAGGTAATGCAGCATTAGAGTAAGTTCCTAAATATTAAAAAATTAAACCATAAATTCTTTTCATTTTTGCCAAACTGTGACTTTTTTCCATTGTGACGTTTTACGCCATTTTCAAAATAAGCTCATGCTGCACTGGCGTTAGATAGGCTAAACTTGACTTAACAGTCGTGAGTAACAGTTGAAAAGTCACAACAGTTCTAAAACTAGAATATTATTCGCAAAAAAGCATCTTTTCATATTACGACGGAGCATTCGAAAAATAGCCTTAATCCTCGTAACCATAAAAGAGAAATATTTGCCTCAATCTTCATCGACTGGAAAGGGAAACTTTTGTGTCAATCTTTGTAGTCAAGAAGCAGTAACATTTGCCTTAATCTCTAAATCTTCGTAATCAATAAAGAGAAGCATTTTCACCAATCTTCGTTGACAGAAAAGAGAAACGTTTGAGTCAATCTTCATAACCAGGAATGAAAAGAAAAATAACCCCAGTCTTCGTTACCCGAGAAAAAAGCATCGTCGTAGTCCAGAATGAGAAACAATTTCCTAAACCTTTATAAGCGGGAAAGAGAAACATTCGCCTTAATTTTCATAGCCAGGAAAGAGAAACTTATGCCCCAGTATTCGTAGCCCTGAAAGCAAAACATTTACCTGAATCCTCGTAGCAGGAAATGTAAAATACTGGATCCTATCTTTATAACCATCAGAAAAAAGAAACATTTGTCTCAATCTTTTTATTCTGCTAAGAGAAAAACATTTGCCTCAAACTTCATCGCCAGGAAAGAGAAACCATTGCCCCAGTATTCGTCGCCCTGAAAGCAAGACATTTACCTGAACCCTCGTAGCCGGAAATGTAAAATATTGGCTTCTATCTTTATAACCATCAGAAAAAAGAAACATTTGTCTCAATCTTTTTAGTCTGCTGAGAGAAAAACATTTGCCTCAATCTTCATAGCCAGGAAAGAGAAACCATTGCCCCAGTATTCGTAGCCCTGAAAGCAAAACATTTACCTGAATCCTCGTAGCCGGAAATGTAAAATATTGGCTTCTATCTTTATAACCAACAGAAAAAAGAAACATTTGTCTCAATCCTTTTAGTCTGCTAAGGGAAAAACATTTGTCTCAATCTTTTTAGTCTGCTAAGAGAAAAACATTTGTCTCAATCTTCATAGCCAGGAAAGAGAAACCATTGCCTCAGTATTCGTAGCCCTGAAAGCAAAACATTTACCTGAATCCTCGTAGCCGGAAATGTAAAATATTGGCTTCTATCTTTATTACCATCAGAAAAAAGAAACATTTGTCTCAATCTTTTCAGTCTGTTTATAGTAAAACATTTGCCTCGATCTTCATAGCCAGGAAAAAAGAAGTATTTTCTTTGATCTTCGTAGCCAGGAATGAAAAACATTTGCCTCAATCTTTGTAACCAGGAAAGAGGTGTAACCAATTCTGTAACAAAACAACAAGTTCCATTTGATGATTGTAAAAAAATCTCCCTCTTTCATAAATAGAGAGAGGCGACTTCCTATGATATTGATTTAGTATGAAATAAATATGTATGTTTGGTTCGCAAGCTTGGTCAACAGTTAAAATTTCTACGTCACAAAATAAAGAAACCTTTTCCATTCACTAGAGCTTCAAAACAATGCTATTTCCGAAAAAAAAATCTATGAAATGTTCATGACCTCATGCCAGCATTTTTAATTCACCTTTAAGCCTTGTTCTGTGAAGCCTTGGAATTTTAAAAGGTACAAAAAAAGATTTCCGCCTTTCTGATCAGGGTGGTCTAATAGTGATTGTAATTAATTGCTGACATGTTTTAAAAGAAAAAAAAATATTCAACGGTAAGGCTGCCTTTTTGGCGAAAATGTTATGTTGTTGCATGTAGACTTGGGGTGGCTGTCCAACTTTAGCAAATATTTTCCAGTTCGCAATTTTTATTCAGATAATATTTAGCAAGTTATTGCTTTTTACAAAAGAGAAAGATTAAATACTTAGCAAGTTATTGCTTTTTACAAAAGAGAAAAAACCGGCCAGGTGGCCGAGCGGTTAGCGTGCCTGACTGCGAAGCCATAGGCTGCGGGTTCGAATCCCGCTCTGGGCATGGATGTTTCTCTCTCTCTTTGTGCTGTTCTCTGTTGTGTGTGTGAATGATGTGTGAATGTGGCCCACCCTATAAACGGGTTTGTGGCAGTGTGGCGTGGGCAATGTTGCTCGCCGCCGTGACTTTGGTTCACAGGTGCCCACTGGATAACGCGAAATGAGCAACAATTCTGGCATAGTATAGGCAAAAAATTCAAAATTCAGTGCCTGCCATTGGAAAAAAAAAAAGATAAAGTTTAATTTTTTAGTCAATATTGTAAAATTTTCGTTAAACATGTTCGTTTCGTTCGTTTCGTTTCGTTGTTCGAATTAAATTCTAAAAAATTCCATTTTCATGCTCTAAAGCTTCAAAACAATGTTATTTCGGAAAAAAGTCGATGAAATGTTCTTGATTTTACACCAGCATTTTTATTCACCCTTAAACCTTGATGTTCTGTTGTTCTTGAATGATATAAAGAGATTTCACCCTTTGTAATAAGGGCGGACTGATATTGATTGCATATATGCTGATGCGTTTGCAAAAAAATTCAGTGGTACAGTGAGGCTGCCTTTTTGACGAAAATGTCGCATTGTGACATGTAGGCATAGGATGGGTTTCAAACTTTAGAAAATATTCCAATTTGCAATTTTCATTCAGGTAATATTTAACAAATTTCATTTTAACAAATGAAAACGTTTCATTTCTCTTAGAGAATTTATTGAATTTACCTTAAACTGCAGTGTTTGAATTAAATTTTTAATTACTAACTTGTTCTATTGAAGTACTTGTCTAATTTTTTCGTAATTAGTATATTTGCTAGACTATTAATTACTAGTTTGAATTTTCTTTACTGATACCATTAAATCACGATGCTACTCCAAATTAACCAAGAAGTTATTCAATCTATCCCAGATGCGAGGTAAGCTGCAATAATTTGAATAGATTTGTAAAACTATATTTATAAATACAATAACAACTTGAAATTATTTTTTATATCACAGTAGTCAAGTGGTTTAACTAGCTACAGCTTCGGACATATTTGGTGTAAATGTTGTGAGAGAAAATAGGAAAATAAAAATCTAGCAACCATGCATCTACGCTGCTGTCCTCTGTCTTTAATGTTCCATGTTATTCAGTTTAATTCATCGCTTTTTGTTGTTGTTTTTTGACACAACTACAGATTTTAATAGTAGTTTTTTAGATTACGAGTTTAAGGGATATTTATTTTTACTACCGTCGTTGCCGAACCAATTTTGACTTTAAATCTAACAATGTTCAGCTCCGTAGTCTTGTAATTTTGAACCCAATCCAGAACACAAGTTAACTCCTGGATCAAATATTAGGAGAAATGCCCCTAGGTGAAAGACATTTATGATTGAACTAACCCGCATTTGCATTACATGGAAAGGAAAACCACTAAAACCTCCCACGGTTAGCCTAATAGCAAGGAGACTCTAACTCATGATCCATCTACTCCGGAGGATATTTTACGTCAGCACTGTGGTCGGTGCGAGCCGGGTGCGGAATTCGTATCGAGATCCATCGCAGAGATTCGAACCCGGTTCATCTCATTAGAAGGCGAACGCTCTATCCCCTGAGCCATCACGGGTCAGTTTTACTGGTATTTTATATCTTATTTTATATCCGTCGTTGAACAGTCCAATTTTTGGGTTTACGACTACTAATGTTCAACTGCGTAGCCTTGCAATTTTGAACCAATCCAGAAGACAACGAAACTCCTGGATCAGTACCTCCAGAGGTATTGATTTGTTATGGGAACATGGAGGACTTTGCGACTCTTCCGATTTAACGTGCATCAGTCCCCATTCACTACACGGGAAGTCTTTGGCAGGCTGGGATCGAACCCACGAAATTTTGGACATGGGCCCAGTGCCCTACCAACCAGGCTATCCCGGCCCTAGTTTTACTGGCATAAAATTATTGATGGGACTGAGACCCATGATGAAAATTATTGAAGGAGTTTGATTATCCCATATTATATAATGAACCCATATGATCGCCAATGAAAATAAAAAACTAATAACTTTTCATGAGAAAAAAATTACATATGTCTAATATAACACTTTTCCGTTTTAAATATTTAAGGTAGGACAGAGAAGTTTGGTTAAATTTATCCTTACGCAGTTGTATTCTTAGATAACCCTAATTATTCATTCATTTGTTTATTTTCTCTTTCTTCTCATTTTAAAAACTCGAACGTTTCTCGTATTTAAAATTAAAAATAGTATTTTTAAAAAAGAGCCATTTGAGACCATTATAGCCATTGTTTTTGGATAGTGACTTCGAATAGCTAAAATCCTTAAGCTGAACGTTACAACAGGAATCTCTAAACTAATGCTTGCGATTAAAATAAGTCCATCAGCCTAACACGGCCCATTGTCCAATTAGATCCATTTATGAAAGTCTTATATCCACTGGTCCACCAGAGTTTATTCTGATTACATTATTTGAAAATTTATAATAAGAATACCAAGTTTTTTAACAAAAAAATCAGAAAAAGTACAATAACTGGTATGCATAATTAAACTGAAAATTTTAATTGTGATCACAGAGATGAAATTTGTCTTAAAATCTACTCTCGTACTCGCGCGCAGCTTGTACCTCTGCTTCCTGAATAGTTCCAGAACAAAAATTTGCACGCACTTCAAAATTACAGTATGTTTATTAATCCAAGCTTGTTAGATGGTGCGAGAATCAAAATTTTAGTCACACTTTACCAGAGGGAGGCCGAAAAATTAAAAAGCCTTGAAAATTCTTAAAATAATCCAAAAACCGTATAAAAATTGAGATGTTTGTCATCAATTTCTTTAAACCTGAAATAATGTAGAGATGGTCTTAAAATAATGCCTTGTTTTTGAAAAGTCGTAGGACTTATTCTCAAATTTTTAATAACAACTTACCAGAAGGAGGCAGAAAAATCAAAATGCCCTGAAAATTCTTAAAATAGTCCAAAACCCGTAAGAAACTGCGCAGTTTGTCACCAATTTTTTTAAAAGCTGATATTATGTAGAGATGGTCTTAAGATAATACCTTAATTTGGATAGGTCTTAGGACTTAATGAACTTTGAACTTATTCTCTTATATATAAATTTAATGAAGGACCATAGGCTAAAACATTTGGGGACATCTGCGATAAACAATTTTAAAGAGAGGCGAATAAGCAAAGAATACAACAAAAAATGCTTTTTTTAAGTTAGAGTTATTTAAATCTAATAAGACTTCCGGCATTAAAATGCGTATCGCAAACACAATATCGAAATATTGTTTCGCTGAAACGCTTCGTTCCAGAATAAACTAAAATAATTTTATAAACATTGCTCCATCTACGCTTCCGTTTAAAAAACAAGTTGCGTTAAAGTTTGGAATGTGAATGCGATAAACATATTGAATATTTCGAACAGAAATAATTCAGGAAAAAATAAAAGAGAAGGTTTCGCAAGTAGTAGAATCATTTCTCCGTTTAGTAGAAAAAATATATGTATCTATATGTAATGGCATAGCGAAAAAAGCTGATTCGTGTTCTTGTTTTTATTTGGCGCATTTCACATTTTAGTTCCCAAATTTATTTTACTAATAAAACCGCGCCAAGCGCTGCAGTCGAAGCACGTTTCGAGAAGCGAAGGTGGAAACTTTCTGATTGTTTTTGCTTATTTAAGACAAAACGGAAAAAGAAAAAAAAAATGCAAAAGAGGGTTGGAAATCCCCTACTGGCGCGTGAAATAAGACTCTTAGAAAGAAAAAAAAGAGAAGCAAAAACAAAAATGCTTGTCACACATTCGGTAACTTGGCGCTGTTGCATTTATTTTTCCTGGGCAAAACGCGACATCCCGAGAAACAAATTCCCGCGAGACTTGGCGAATGATGAAAAGAAAGGGAGATCGAAAAAAAGAAAAGAATGGTTCTGGAGCAAAAAGCTACCATAGAAAGGGATAAGGGTAAAGAAAACATAAAAAAAAAGAATCGGATTTCTATTCTGATGGATGCGTTGAATACCTGAAAATGTAAGTTTTCTTTTGTTCTATGGCAGAATGGCGCATTTGGCTTACTTGTGTTCTTGGTGAAAAATTCGAAGACATGTCTACTCAAAACAGTGTCACAGAATAAGATTTTACGAGAAAAAATAACAGAGACGTATGAGGGGTATTTTCAAGAGCCTTTACCAGTTTTATGCAAATACATGAAAGTATATTTGCATGAGCATCCTTTGTAAATACTCTAAAGCGCTAGCTTTTGCATTGAATTTAGAAAGATTTCAAACTGGTTGGACGAAAATACCTTTTTTAATGATATATTTGTCTTGAAATACTGCTATATTTATATGATATTTGTCACGGGTTCGATTTTAATAGTGTTTGGTCGAGATTTAAAAGGTTTTGCCTGTGTTGTTTTTCTATTTAACAATAGCTCGCGAGACAATCTTTTAATTGGTTTCAAACTAAAACCAATTTTAGTTAAGAACTTCCTGTAGTAATAAATAAAAAAGAGGAATCAACAAATATGGAGTTTTGAAACAAGATTCCGTTATCGAAAACAAAAGTCCTGTTTAATGCTTATTCCACAAAGAAGAAAATCAAAACCAAAGGAGTTGAAAAATAACGCTGAATTACAATTATTCAGATTAAGAACTAACATAATGGACAAAATTCAATTTTACAGAGAGATTTCTTAGTTTATACGTATTATTCCGCACCCTCCCGTACGTAAGTAACTGCGCATACTCGTTAACTATTTCATTACTTTTCAACGTTAACAATGCACACTTTAGGCGCACATGCGCAGTTACTTCATAACTTAAGTATGGGATCATGCAGGATAATATGTATAAACTTGTTAGAATTAGTCAGGGATGATTTGTCTGAAATAATTAAGCGAGAACCTAAGAAACCGCACCTTCTATATCAGTGGTTCCCAACCTTTTGTGAACCATCTTGGGGTTGGCTGACACCTATCGCCCCTTTCTCTTTTTGCTCAAAAAAACATTCATTGCTGCTTGTGAGCAACCAAACACTGNGTACTTCTTTTTTAAGGTGACCCTGAAACCCAATATGACAACCAGACATGGTTGGAGCACCACCTGTTGCACAAACACTTACATTTGTGAGGGGAATTTCTTTAACCTTAAAATAGTCTTTGACCAATTTAAAAATCGACGATCCTTTTGTATCGGTGCTCAAAGTTCTTGTAAACAACATTTCCTAGTTAATCTCTTTACTCGCATTTATGAATCTCACGTAAGCTAAAACAGCTTTGTTATCTATCACAGTTGATTCATCAATCTGCAACGCAAATTTACCTTCTTTCAGAAATTTAATGAGTTTTGATTCAACGTCCGCGGCCATCTCATCAGTACGCCTGGAAACAGTATTATTGCTCAGAGGAACAGAGCGACTTATCAGATTTCCGCCTGCGATACCAAAACGTATGACGAAAACGATCCTGCACTTGATTTTTTTTTAAATTTTTAACTATCATAATTCTTTGTCGACACCAGAACCATTGGTTTCATATATATTTTTAAATTTCAATCTCAAATAGCTTTAATTATTAATATTATTAGCAATTTTTATCTTTTGGGTACTCGTCGCCCCCTGATCGCCCCCCTAAGGATTATCGCCCCCTTTGGGGCGATCGCCCCCAGGTTGGGAACCACTGTTCTATATCATAAATTCTGATTGGATGCACGACCTTGTATCAATGAATATGGAAAGGAGCTTGTATGTTACATATATCGAAACATACTGCGGAAAAGAATAGATGTAACAAAGTTTAATCAGTTTATTTGTGAAAGTTAAATAAATAGGGTTAAAAGCATCTTTAGTATCCCCCCTCTCCACCCCTTCAACGGCTGAACTCGGTACAACCAAGAGGAGAAAGGCCTCTTAAGAAAACGACCTCAAGTAAAATAGTCGAACGAATAGTCAATACGCTATATTACCAAATCATTTTCTTACAAGAGCTTCTAGAACAAGAAAAATGTGCGTTTCTTGCATTTTGACAGTTGAAAATAACGAATTTGTAGTGTTAAATTTCCGAAAATTTCCCCATTTTAAATTGGCGAATTTACAAATTTTGAAAGCACACAATGGCAAGTTTAAAGCAACAAAAAAAAAAAAAAAAAGCTTACTATAATTAGCCAATGGGATGTCTGACGACAATGAGCGTCTGACATTCATTGACAATGGGAGTCTTGGCGACCTTTCTAACCACGCTTCATGTCGTACATGATGAACCATCTTGAGTTTGATATATGAATCAAGCACCTCTTGTTTATATAGGATCACATTGAAAAATGGCATAAAAAAATTTAATTTTGTTGCGCAATATTATTTCATGCGAAGGAACATTTATGATGGCTTTCCAGAAATACATTAAATATTTAATTAGCAAAAATCATTCCATCAAATCATTGCCCTCCTAGAATCATTATTGTTTACCATTACGTGTAATATTTTCTGAATTAAACCATAACAAATACAAGCAACGTGGCAAACATGCCGAGATATTTAAAACATTAACCAAATTTTGTAGTGATTACGTATAATATTCAACAATTATACATAATTACCTTATTTGCCGCATTATCTGTAGAATATTTGTATGTAAAGCTTCAGAGGTTAAGATAAAATGTATTTACTTCGGGGGAAAAAATATTGAATTCATTTTTCGACGTACCAAAAACATTTTCTTTCCTTCGATGTTACGACTTTGTGTTCTGGTGATCCAAAATTTACGTTATGATTTATATTCATAGATATCATCATAATCCAAATCCATCTACTAGAAGAACAAACTTTTGACGATAAGCTGTACCATTCATATATTTCATCTAGGTTTATTGTAGCAGAAATGTATAATGTAAGAGCTGTTTTTGGACATTTTCAGATAAGAGTACCAGACCAATAACATGCTTCAAAAACAACAGATCTTCATAATGCTCTTCTGGGTTGGGATTCTTTTTTTTCTTCCTCTTCTTATTTTTACCCTTTTCCCGCTTTATTCGGCTACGGATGATGGATTACTATTGGGAGTTTGGCAACAGGAAATTGGGTTCTCCCTTACTACAACTTCTACTTTAGAGATTAAATTCTTTTGTCATGGAATGTATCACAAGACAGGAAAGAGCTGTTTCGGGTAGTGAGTTCATTTAGTAAATTAAATTCTTAGTGAAGCTCAAACTGGAAAGAAAAACAATGTTCCTTCTTTTTATATTAATGAGTTATGATATGATACACAATCATAAAACAGCGGGGCAGAAGAATAAAAAAAAACTTAGTTTCGGTAAGAGTTATTTTTGAAGCCCGATATTAGTTTTTCGAACTGATTTATTTTATTCGAAACACAACATTCATTGTATTTTTTATAGTGAACGAAAAAAAGATTAACGTTTACAAATAAAATTATATAAATACTCAAACTGGGCAATTTAAAAAAGTTTCACTTTTTATTAGATATTAGTTTAAATGAATTTTACCTTTTAAAATTCGATCAGTTTACTGCAGCTTTTATTCAGTTTTTGATGAAAAACCTTTCGTTCATTATTTATTATTATGTATAAATCATTAAGAGTTTTTTTTCCTTTTAAAAAACATCCGTTAAAAAAAAACAAATAAATTAGAGAAGAACGCATGATCGTGTAAATACTTCAGCCCCCAGCTGATAAAATCTGCATTTGGTGTAAGTAGTTGATGCATGCAACAAATCTTCTCTCCAATGTATTGTGAACCATTTCAAATATTCTACTTGTGATGAAGACCTTTCTTTCTATTTTCTAACTGCAGAGGAATTTTTTTTTCAATCAGTTTGAATTGAAATTACATTTAAAAATAGAACTAAAATATCAAAATATCATTCTTTTTAAGATACATATCACTTTTTTTTTAATTAAAATAAAATTTTAATTTTTTTTTTGTTTGGTGTAACAAAATCAAAACACTTTATGCATGTTGTACCTTGATCCTCTCCTTGTATTGCACTTTGGACCGGTCCTGGGTATGTGCACCAGGTTCAGTTAGCGCAAATATATTTTACAGTAAACTATTCTACTTACAATTTGTAAACAATTCTATACTTATAGTAAAACTAAATATTTTTGAAGTATTCAACTAAAATAGTCTTTGATTATTACCTTTAGGATTAGCTTAAATCATTTTAGATCATACAAGCCACAAGAAAAATAAATATTAATTGCATAAATATCCAAATTTAATGAACTAAAAAATTTAAAAGAATTCAAAATAAGGGTTATACAATGAGTTACATCCAGTGGTTCAAGCTACAGCACCACGTTGTACTTTGAACCAATTTTTCTTGATTGAAAAGATATTTTTCCTGTAAATCATAACAACCATTTAATTTATTTTAATAAGTTATATCTCAACAACATAAGTGAATTAAACTATATACATTTTCATAACCAAAAACTCTAACCATATCGAAAAATCATCTTATCACATCAGGTGCCTTCCTTGTAAAAAGAAAATAATTTAAATACTATGTTCTTATAGAAATATTTATTCTGACTCACAATTTCCAATCAATAATAACAGTAAAAAATGTTCCATAGATAGTTTTCTAATTGAAAAAAACAATGAAAATACTTGAGCTTATTCTGATACTAAATCCTTATAAAAAGAAAATAATTTAAATACTATGTTCTTATAAAAATATTTATTCTGACTCACAATTTCCACGCAATAATAACAGTAAAAATTGTTCCATAGATAATTTTCTGATTGAAAAAAATAATGAAAATTCTTGAGCTTATTCTGATATTAAAATCTGCAGGATCAAAAGAAGTTATGAGTAATTGAGTCATTTTTCTCTCACATGCATTTTAAAATATAAATAACTGTTGCCATAAATACCTATAGCAAAAATATCTAAGTTATTTCGCTGTATAGGTCATTGAAATTCACGCCTTATTATTCTACTGATCATTATAGGACAATAAATCATCATCATAATGACCGTAAGCCAGTTTGATTTGTTAAAGACATGACATGATTGGTTTCTGCAAATGACATCATTAAATATGTTGAGAGGCTTAAGTCCCACGAGGGCATTCATTTTAATTGGTCAAAATGTACCAAATGGAAATTTACCTTCGTTCAAGGTTGGTTACAAAGTTAAGACTAATGTTATTTATTTTGTGTTTAATATATTATTAAAGTTACTTTAAATTTACATTTGCTAATTTTCATTTTAAAAAAAACTGCAGTATTTATATATATTCGACACCAACATTTTTCCTCGGAATATGATCTTTACTTTTTAAAAAAATTAATGGAGTTGAAATAATATTTTCAGTGTAAAAAACGGAGAGACTAGACAAAGACGAAGAAAGCGTAGCATATAAAACCATGCGGTTTCTGCTTTGTTTACCTTGATTTTGGAACCCGTTCAG
The DNA here is from genome assembly GCF_043381705.1 of Parasteatoda tepidariorum. Lineage (NCBI taxonomy): Eukaryota > Metazoa > Arthropoda > Arachnida > Araneae > Theridiidae > Parasteatoda > Parasteatoda tepidariorum. The sequence continues at coordinate 7,806,968 of NC_092205.1, forward strand.
GAAAGCTGTGACACGTTGAAAATAAATATAATGTTTTCCACTTCATCTCTGACAGAACTCCCATTTTTATGCTAAAAATATTTTTCTACAAATTCCAGTTATGATTTTTTACTGTGATCGTCACGTTTCAATGAAAAGAAAAAAAGAAGATGTAGCAATTCAAAAATTACAACAACAAAAAATTTACTCACTGTAAATGTTCAATTTTTTATAAATCATCACATTCTCGGCCCATGTCTTCAACACTATCTGAAATTTATATTACATATTTAAAAGGGAAGACATTGAGGGTTTAATAGACTGGGCAATGAATTTCCGATCATCCTGTAAATATACAGGATGTTTCTTACTGATTGCCTCCGAAATATGTTTTTAGAATGTATCAAAGATTTATTTATATTAAAGGAAGAGAAATTAATATTTAAATCGAAAAACGTTTATCTATACTCAAACCTATCGTTATATAATTCGATTAGATCAACAAAAAAAAAAACTGGAAAGCAATGATCCTTCATTTCAAACCTTTTTTTTCCCTTCTGATTCAAATAAACTAGCTATTAAGGATTCTGAACCTCTTTTTCTTCCATTTTTTCTGATAGATTTTGATCATGATTCGCAAAAATTCAGTAGATTACTTTCTTCTTTATTTTCAAAAAAAAAAATTATCTAAGCATATGTAAACGACACTGATTAGAGAACACGAAACGAAGGAACCTGCAAACGAAAGAAAGTATAGCAACTATTCTTATAAGTAATCTAAACTTCCCTTATTACAAGTATTTAGAAATGTTTGCAAGACTGAGTTTTTAATCACCCAAGCTTAATGAAGTAAACGATTTTGTCAACGACATCCAAAAATTGTAATAAAATGAAGAATTCTTATGGTTGATCTTCGAAGTTGCTAAAATAAATAAAATCCACGGTTTGAATGCTTTAAACTCGTAGCAAAACTTTAATGTTAAGTGCGTGCACAGCAATAATTGTGGTGTAATACCTGACCCAATTTTGTATCGAAAAACTCTAAAAATTACCTGAACGATTCTTTTATTTCAATTTCATACCGAATCAACCGTTCTTACTCACTTCAAAGGGTTTAGTTAAATCTTAGCACCAATAATTGATAAAGCTTATACCACTCTGCAGCTTGTTGCAGAAGGTCGTGTTTTTCTGAGTTCCATAAATTTGGAGAATAACTATTGAATATTTAGACTATTTAACTCAATTCTTGTATGAAATTATGGTAGAACATGCTTTAAAAGAACAACCAATGCTTTTGAAACATTATTAGAAGTTAAAAGATGAACAAAAGTGCAATTTGAAGATAGAATAGTGTAGCCAGAGGGAAAGAAGTCTAGCTTTCATTGACATAATGTAAACTAGTCCTCCAAGGTTTGCTGTGGTTTCTGCGTGAAAAAGAAAAAACAACATTTAGAGGCACAACAGCAGAGGTTCTTGAAACAGGTTTGCACCCTCATCTCCTCTTAACCAATACAGGGGTTGGGGTAAAGAAGAACAATTTTCTCTTCATTTATCGTTAGTTCGTTCTGTGTTTTTCACTTATGATAAACAGTACTGTACTATTAATTAAGATATTTCTATGAAAATACCGTTATATCATCCATGTTAATTAAATCTACCAATACATCATGACAAGCTAAAATTCAATGCCTTATCAAATTCTTGCAGTAGTATAATTCAATAATAAACCAAAGTTTCTGAATGCAAAAATTTATTTTAAAAAATGCTTCCATGGAAATTAAAAGAGAATCTAATACATTTTGGCGAATTTAACTTAGCAAGCAGTTTTGAAAAAGACTATTAAATGTGTAGGCTTGATTTGCATTCTGAAATCTTAATAATTTTATGATATCCTTTTAGAAAGTTAAATACCATAAAATGAATTTAAGTTTATGCAATTTCTGACTTTATTTAAAATGACATTTTGAAGCTGAATATTCATTTTAAATGTTTAAAAGCCATAGCTGGAGGCATTTTTAAATGGATGCAAATAAAGCTGAAAGTTTAACCGTATTTTAAATTCTACAGATAAACTATTTTAAAATGTACGTAAATCTGTCAAATGTATTTATATTAAATGTACCAACGTATTCGAAAACATTTCCTATTTGATTCGCCACTAGCATAAATCAAATTTAATGCATTTATATTTTGAAACTTAAACTTCCTATTTATATAAAGCATATTTCTATCTTGGCGATTTTATTCTTTTTTGCCAACTTCGTAAGATTTTAAAATATTCCTTCCAACTAAATTTATTTAAATCTAATTTACTTTTATTTATTTGCATTCTGAATAAATCCTTAAAATTATTTCTACGTGCTCGTCCATCGAAAATATTTATTTCAATATTTCCATCGTGCAAACCTAATATACGTTGAAAATAAACATATTTCAATGCATTAGGCACATTTTAAATAAAAGATTACACATAAACTTTTTATAACTTATAAATTTCATTGCGTATCTAAACTATTCAAAATATTTCCTAAACTAATATTACTATTCTAAACTCTCTCGTATTTTATTTTAAATTTACATTCTCGAATCAAAATTATACATCTGAATAGATAAAGCTAAAATTTAGTTTCTTTACTCCCAATTTAAAAGTATATGCATATTAAATTTTTACATCGCCTCTAAAAGAAATATATTAAAATTGACTTTTAATTTTTATTTATCCTTGCATAACCGAAACTAATCGAATAATATTTCTTGTTGACTGAATTAAAAGATTTTATAAAAGCATAATGTAACTTTAATAGTTTGTGATGGTAAGAAAGGTAGTTTATTCAAACAGATGCGAATTAAATAAGCATAATAAATTAAACTATCAAAACACATTTTTCGTGTAGTTAATATCCTTGCATTTATTTTCTCTACTTATTCAAAAAATTATATTAGCAAACATGAAAAAAAATTTAATTATAATGTAATTTAAATTGTTAAAAATAACTTTTTTGTTAATATAATTAAGCTTCCATTTGGAGCAAACAGTGTATGATTCTTACAATACATAAATTGTTACAGAAACGTAATGATTATTACATAATTGAAACATTAACAATGCACAAAACTTTCATATCATAAAAAGCAAGTTTAAAACATCAGTCCCTAAAACATTGAAATGCTCTCCTCTTTTTGTAACTGCTATTAAAGAAGAAAAATTTAAAATTCTGTCCTGACAAACATTCCAAAAACGTGTATGAAATAGGAAATACTCAACGATATCTTTTTTAATAGGTCATTTTCACTTATTGGTGAACAGAGAAATAAAAATAAAAAATCCATTAAAAAATACCAAATAAATTTTGGTCATCTTAAAAACAAACAAATGAGTGACAATTCAAAACTTTTCAGAACCGAAAATCGAAACGTGTTTTCCAGATCTCAATAGAATATTTTTTTCTTCTTTGAGCATCGGCTATTTACAAGTTCTATAAAGATAACATTTGCAATAAAATCATACTATTTTCCAGAAAATAATAATTTATTTACAATTTATTTAGAAAAAACTCGAGGAACTTAAGTTGAAATACGCAAAGTAAAATTAGCATTAAAGGGTCTAAATTTTGGACCTCCCTCCTAATACAAGTATTGGGACCATATTTCTTAGATTGAGGCTATCTCTTATATTTCGGGACTTAGAAATTCGAATACGTCGAAAAATAAAAGTATGTTTATTCGAAAATGTACGTTTTGTGTCTAATTTCGTAACTTAAAATATCGTCTGCACAAATTAATTAGTATATTGAAGGTCACCCCCCTTGAACCATTGAGACTGAATCCCAGATTTTGGAGATCCGATCATTAGACTAAAAGTTATTCATGGTAGTTTGTTCTTTATTTTAAGCACTGTACAATATTGTAATGAAATATGTATAATAAATACTGAGTATAATTAAAGTTTCCAATACTATTGCATAATTTTAAAGCTACTAATTTATTTTCAGTAGAATATATAATAAAATATATATTTAAAATCAAAAAAGAGTTTTAAATAGTTTAAAATTTTTGTATTTATTTGATGTCAATAATTCAAAAAGTCTTTAATGCTTTAAAATGAATTAAAAATATTAAAAAATTTGAAAATATTAATATAATAAAGAGCAAAAAAATAATAATTAGTTATAATAAAATTTGTCAGTATCTTATCTTATAAAAAATTATTCATTTCATACAAAACTAATTCCCCCTTGTTTCATTTTGGAGAAAAGTCTGTGCACATAACTCAAGTTTCAGAATAAAAAAATTTCAGTTTCACATTTTTTATCAAATTAAGAATTAACACATATTTAATATCTTTCTTATACCTTGTAAGTATTAAACTTGAATTAATTTTAAACAATTTCCTCGAAAAATGCTTTAAAAAAATGGATCGAATTCCTCAAGCTGCGGCACAAATATGATTAATTTTTTTGTCAGGGTTAATTAAGATTCCAAAATCTCTTTTTTTCCCGGGGGGCTTGAAATTAAATCATCCCGATCTTAATGATGCCACACAATCGTTAGCTGTGTTTAAACTTAATTGCATTTTCACAATTAATATTCATTTTTCAAATTTTCTTAAGGGTGTAAAAAAAGAAGAAAATGGAGAATCAATAAATCGGTTTTCAGTTGGGAAACAATAAATTTTAATTAAAAGAATATCTCTGCGCAGTTTTTTACTTTAACATTAGTAAAAAAATTCCTATGGATATTTTGAAAGTCAGGTTTTTTGCTCTCTAAATAAGATTTGCTATACCGATAAATTTGTTCTGCGAAAGCTGATAGCAAGAAAAGAAAATTTTTTACCTTAATAATATTTAAAGAGTGAGATAACTATTTGCGCAATTTATTTGGTTGCTAAGAGTTAAAATTACTTTTACAGCTTTGCTTTTGTCCCGAAAGTAGGTGAATGCATCACTGAAATCATGAAATAAATACAGAAAAAAAAAAGCTTTTTCCGTATGAGGTGTGTCACTTACCTGAATAAACTAGCCTTAATAACATTCATAGATTTAATTATATTGATAAAAAAATTTCAAAAACTAAACCAGGAAGGAAAAGTGTGGTCAAAACTACTAGAAAATAGCAATATTTAACGTGGTTCCGGCTTTACGGGAACAACAAGAAACTCGATGATGAATTCGGTATAATTAACAATAAAATATGATTTTATAATATGTGATAAAACTTAATTACTTTGGTAAAATTTGGTATTTTTATCAGTAAGATATCAGTAATCTGTAAGGTATCATGGTACCCTAGCACATGGCAAAAAAAAACCATTCATTAAGTTAAATTTACTTTACAATTTTGTATCTTTTGCTAAATGCGTGTTAATAAGAAGTATAATCTTAAAAGCCAGAATTTGTGGTAAAACGTTACCAAATGAACAGAAAAATTCCCAAATGAATAGTAAAAATACCGTATATTTTGGTTATATTAACCACAGTTATTGTTGTGTTTTTTACCAGATATGTCATTACCAAAGAGTACGGTAATATTACCAGAATATTTTTCTCTGTGTAGTCTTTAAATTTCTTCAGTTTGAGTTTCGAAAAAATTATTTTTCCAAAACTGTTATATATCCTCTGCACTAATGAAGTCTGAATGAATATAGCAAAAAAATAAATTTACAGTTCCGAATTTCTATATTACTACAATGAGTAATGATAGGATTAACAAAATATGAATTATACTGGCATGGGGTTAATAATTTTAGGTCCACATGCCTAGTAAGTAAGCAAAATAACATAAATATTTCAAATGTTAAATTGTACTTAAAGTAGTAAAAAACGTGCATATTGTTATATTATGGTCTTCATAAATACTATAATGAATAGATTTAATAATAATTTAGAAAAAAAATAAATTTAAAAATAAATAAATAAATAATTTTAAAAAAATTTCTAAAGCACGTTGCAATACTATTTTTAACATTAATTATTTAAAAATATTTTATTCTTGGGGGAAAAATTTCAAAATTATGGAGAAAATCACAAAAAGTTAAAGTTATTAAATATATATGGGTGATTCTCACGAAACATGACAATTCACTGTCCCTTGCTCCAAGATGTAATTCTATAATACTAAAAGAATTTTTTTTTTTAAAAAATTTGTAAATAGCATTGCTGTTAGCATTTTAAAATGACTTTGCACTAGCATTTTGCACTAGCATTGACTGTTTTGTATACTTAAGAAATTTAATTGAATATCAAAATTATAATTTTCCTGGCATGTCCCAAACAATATTTCCAATAATTAGTAAGTTATATGCTATAAGATGGCGAATTTGTCATTTTCCTGGCTTATGAATGCCAGGACATTGAAGTGTTACCACAAATTCTTTCTAACTGCTAATACTGTAAAGAGGGAGAGCAAATATTGACCTAATACCAAGTTTATGTATGATTGTAATATGCTTGGATGTAATCAAAGTTATTTATTTATTTAATGATTGATTATTATACACAATTTTATTCTGTACATATCAGCAACAAAAATTTTTTTGTTTCTTTCTACAGTGGATAAAAAGAATTAATTTAAGCAATTTATGGTCCATCTAACATAAAAGCTTAAGTTGAATTACTTACTATTAACTTAAAATGACTGCTTTTTAAACTTCTAAGGTAATGTGTCATTTTCCTGGCATTCAAGATTTGGTGAATTTCTATTTTATTTTTTTTTTCTCGAGCAAATGTCAATAAACTACACTGCTGTCTGTAAGATATTAATAAGTGTAGCTAAAGAAGCATACAAAAAAAATTTAGATTATTTTGAAGACTTTAAATTTGAAGAAATTTTTTGGTCCGAATTGTCATGTTTCGTGAGAATATGTACCTTAAAGTAAAATAATAAATTAAAATACACATAAAAATGTTACTATATCAATAAAATCTCTCATAATCTCTCTCTAAATAGATATATCTTATATAGATTCAATAATACGATGAGTTTTTTCTTGACTACTACGCAGTGTTAATAATTTCGCCATACGATAAGATACGATACGATTAGTTTTAAATATTATAATGTAAAAAAAATCTATATTCTTTTATACGAGAGGATTTTTAATTATTTTTCTTACATAACTTATGCTTCTATTCATAGAGATATTTAATTTTTCTAGAACAGATATAATTTTTGTTTCAAAAACAAGTAAAATATACATTTACTTAGGCTTTATTCTCATAATACAATTTTAACAACCTCAATTTGGTGCGAAAATGGCATCACATTTTATTTTTTCTTGTTTGCCCAAAAACCGTTCAAAAACTATTTGCAGTCTTTGCTAGCTCAGTACTTGCTTAGTAGGCGTTTTACAGGTATTTATCACTTAAGTTGAAAAGAATTCGGGAATAATTTATTATCTTTTAGCAAATTTTTTCCTAGTAAGTAAGTAAGTTTCGCAGAAAAAATAACAAATAAAAGTTCAAGTGAGACAGAATGAATATTAGTTTCATAAAGAAAATTATAACAGTCTTAGAAAAATAAAAAGTTTTCAATAATTTTCATTAAAAATTATCACCTATATACACAATCATACCTCTGGGGGTACTGAATTGGAAATTGACCGTTCTCTGCTTCACGTCAAAATTACTATCAGGGGATGAATGCCCGCCCTAAAAACGGACTGTGACGTATGTGTGTGGCAGAAGTCTAAATATTGGCCATAGATGGTGCCACTGAGAAGCAAGAAGAAGCGGGCTCCTTTTTGTCTTAATGGCGCATGACAACAACAGCTTATACACATGAAAAAATATTTTCGAGATTCCTGATTCTCTGAATGCACTTGAAACTTTTTCCAATTCAAAAACGCTCAAATATATCACTTTTATGGAATCAGATCTCTGGAATTTCCATGAAAGATATATCAAAATAAATCATTGTTTTGTAAGTAAATAAGAGACTTCCCCATCAAATCTCAATTTTTTTCAAAATTGTTTCCCTTCCTATATTTTATCTCTCTTTTTTTTCTTTTTTCATCTAACAAGGGAGAATGATAACACTTCTAGCTAAAGTTTTCAACAATGTTCCTCACATAGTGTAGACAGAAAGATAAATAACCCTGATGCGAGGTAAATCGATTAGATATTTTGATTGATTACCAATCACTCGCAATGACAATAGTTTGTGTTTGGGTTATCCACTAATCACGTTGATTACAGGGATAACTACTCAAATTAGCTGGAAATGGGGAGACTTTCCTTTCCAACTTAGAGATAAAAGAGACAGAAGGCTTTTGTAAAGATAAAAATCAATGGGTGTGTGCACCACCTGCACGAATTTTTTTTTTAATTCATAAATTAATTGCAACAATTTGGAGCACTAATATTTCAATACTTTAGAATAGTTCACTTGTTTTAACTTCTTAGATTTAGTTATGTTTAAATTCAGTTCAGTTAGATTTAGTTACGAAATCATTAGTCTTAATATAAAAATGGCACTTAAAATGAATATGAAATAATATATTAAAAATATAAAGAATATTTCTCACAAATCATAAAATGAAACATAAAATTAAACCAATTCTGAAAGTTCAAAAGTTTAATAATACTTAAGTATTATTAAACTTTTGAACTTTCAGAATTTTTTCGACTGAGAACTCTTCTATTTAGTTTCTGTTCTAGTTCTGTCAAAATTACCGGAATACGGTTACACTTACTGCTTTTCTGGCTCTATGGGATCACCAAAATGCTCGGCAATTTTTACCGTAGCGCTTTTAGTAATGATTCAGATAAAATTAGCAATAACAAATGGCTTTATAATATGGGATGAAATTTGGCAAATGTGGTAAAATTTGGTAATTTTATTATGATACCTTCTAGCATGGCATAAAAACCATTTATTCCGTTAAATTTACTTTTCAATTTCTTATTTTTTACTAAATTTGTGGAGTGTACACTGTTGGAATTTCATTCAAAAATTACGGGGAAATAACCAGCAGCAGTTCATTCAATTAATTGTAAAATTTTCGACTAGGAACATTTTTACCTTTACGATTTTGAAACCATTTACACGTAGAATGGCTAAAAAAAACATAGATACAAAACTATAAGAAAATTTTTACCATTTACAACTATCATGGTTTCAAGACCATGAAAAAGAAATTTAACTGGACATTGGAACTTGACTTTTTAGTTTTGTTTGTTGTGTTTTTATCAAATGGAGCATGGAATGTGGTTTATTTAGATTATCTGGTTGTTTCATCCATCGTAAGAGATGAGAAATACAAGCCTTTTTGGTGTTAAGAAACTTTATGGTGATGCCATCTATACATGAATGAAAGTACCGTATTTTAATAGTCCAGTGTCATGCATTTGGGATTTCGGAACACTGGAAACTCTTCTTGTGCTGAAAAGAATAAATGAAATATTGTAGCGTCAACACTGAGATTCGAACTCGTGCTTGGGCAGTCATGAGATTGACAGATTAACCCTCTCGGCTGTAGTATCCACGCAGCAGAAAGGAGCTAAGTGGCGTTATTAGATGGGCCTAGTTGGTGAGATAAAAATCTGATTGTTTAGCCGTAATAGATCAAAGCAGTCAATAAACGGTTTTTCGAACAGTTGGCAATTTGAATACCATCTAGTTTATGGTTATATGACTGTTTTGCTTCAATATGGTAAAATAACAATTAAATAAATTGTTACTTAATATTTTTTCCGAGAAATTTATAACACTGTGATAATAAGAACTATAATTTTGAAAACCCGAATTTTAGGTTAATCGTCACCATATGAAGGAAAGAATTACCAAATGAATGGTATACCGTATACTTTGATCTTATTCTTCAGGATTACGTTGCTTTTTTTACCAGAACTGTTATTACTATACAGTGTAGAAATATTACCAACTTCTTTTCTCCGTGTGTCCAGTCAACGTAGGAAATTAGCCCTTTGCTTATGATGTACCACGTTGTACAACCATGTTGCATCCGACGTAAACAAAAGGTTAAGAAAATTATAAATCTATATTAGTTAAGAAATTAACTTTTCTGACTCATGCTAAGCAAACTTTTAGGCGAAAAACATTTAAAAAATTATAACAGTAACCAAAAATTAAATACGAATTTAAATACGAGTTTATGGATGAAGTTGCAATAATAGCCAAACAAAATGATAGATTTAAATTTTATACCTTAATATAATCTAAAACTCAATTTGTTGAACTAAATCTGCGTTATTACAATAAAAACTTAGAATTCTTTTAACTGAACAATTTTTAATTTTGATTCAACTATCTGTTTATAATCAATAAACACAAGTGATTTCGTTGCAATTGAAGAGGTGAATGAGCGGAGCAAGCTGCAAGCTAGTATGATATAAAATCAAAACTCTACATCGACAACTTACCAAATATTGCGGCAGTTAAAGTTAATTAGATTCGTCAACGAAAGCTTGAATCCTTTCTGACCAGTAAGCAAAAGCGCTTTTCTAAATAAATTACTTTCAAATCCCATATGTGAAATCCCAAATTGAAATAGCAATCGACAGAAGCTTTTTGTGTCCTTCGACTATTCAGAAATAATTTACTGCCAGGCTTTAAAGAAATGGCATTTTAGTCATTCTTTTTCTTTTTCGAAAAACTAACAAAAAAAGTAAATCGTAGAAGAGGTAAAACCACTGTTCAATTCATCGCTATTCTTTCTGGATATAAAAGCATCTAACATAAGAGTTTCGCACTTTTACTTCTTTGTACTTTACTAAAGGAGTAGCATTTTTAGTACATTAGAGTTAAAAGCTTGAGATATTTCATTACTGAAACTTGCTGCAATTTTTTTTTCTCTCGCCAAATAACGATATTTTATTCTTTTCAAACAGTGAAATATTGTTAGAACAAGTTGTAAAGTTTCTCATCGATGCTTGCAAGCACATAAAAATCAATACTAGAAACCATTAAAAAATTTTGTTTGCTTCCTTCTTTCTTTACTTGGCTGAAGCATTTGAAATTCAAGATCATTCATAGCAGATAAAACGATTTCGAAGAAGAAGAGTGCGACGTTGAAAACATGCAAACTACTCTTTCACTTATGTTTGAAAAATACAAAAAAAAATTTTTTTTTTTTTGCAATTAAATGTTCGAGTCAATTTTTTGTACTGTTTAAAATAACAATATTGTAATATTTATTAAGTTTGGCAACTAAATTCAAAACTGAGTGTCCAATTCATTCCGCTGTACGATATTTACATAATAATTATAATAAGTATATTTTAAAGTTTAGTGAATTTAAACGATATATTTTCCATCACCAAATCAGGGAACAATGTACAAAAGAACTAGTTTGTAATGAGTTATTCATGTTGTAAAAAATTTCAATGCATCTTATCAAGAAAAGTGGAGGCAAGTACTTCACACCAAAGTAGTGTAAAATCTATGATAGTTCTTGGCGTAAGGTGACACCAATAATATTCTTTTACACTACTTTGTGTAAAATAGCTGCCACCATTTTTGAAATTCGGTAACACAAACATTTACAATTTTTGTAAGATTAAATGCACGTAAGAGGCAGGAATGTTATTTTTACGAGAATCATTAATTTATGTAAGAATTATTAATAAAGAAAAATCATTAATAAATTAAAGTTTAGGACGCTTTGTATATGTCAGCCGCAGGTCACCAATGTAGGGCGAATATTATCGGTAACCTTCATCTATCAAAAAGTACCCCAAGATAAAATCGAGTAGTCAGTCGAGGTCGTGACAGTTGGACAGGGTGCCTAAGGCCGGAGTGGCCCTTTACCCTTTCATCTTGAGAACAAGATCGCTGAGGTGGTTAGCCTTCTGGTCCTTATAACCAAGAAATACAAGTAAGAATTTAATAAGTCGGCAAATTCCCCCAGTAGGTATCATCAGAGATGATGCAAATTGTATATGAAAATACATAAATAAAAAGATATAGATTCTCTAATATATATAATTCTCTTACGTGGCTCCCAAATTTCGGCTGTATTTCCTTTCCGCTTGTGGCAACAATTTTCATTTTTTAAGAAGTACTTTGTACAACTAAATAAGATTCTTTTCATAACACTTAAATATTTACTTTATTTACTTTATTTTCTTCATATATACAGAGAACAGTCGGCAAAGACTTCTGTTAGGTTAAAAAAACATTTCGCTAAAAAAAGAACGAATTCTAAAAGAAATAAAAATAAACAACTTACAAATATAAATGCTGTTGCCAGCCATAGAATTTTTATGAAAGTTAACTTAGCAACATAAATCAAAATGACATGAAAGCGCAACTAGATCAAAATTATGATACCTGAGCACTTGACGTAACAAATCCTTCAATTCTATAAGTGTTGTATCGCCAAATGCCCAGATTAAGAATTGTGTTTTTAAAGAAATTCTGTAAAAAGTTTTAAATAAGAAAAAACTTCTATCCAGCTACTTTTACAACTGCTTCTTCAAGAACTTGCTCACTGATTAAAAATATTGTTTTAATTTTACAGTACTAACTTTACTTCTACTTACATTATTGCTATGACCCTCTTTCATTACATTTTACAACTTCATGCTAAATTTGAGGACTGTAAGTTGTTTTGTGGTTGAATACTGACATTTAAAAATGTGCACATAAAAAAAAAATATTTAGAGGTTAAGAATTGCCTCAGAAAAATTTGAATTGTTGACACTGAATTTAATAATGGAAACAATCGTTTTTGTGAAAAATTGAATTGTATTGCTCACATCAAAACTAAAAATATTGTGTTTCAACTTAACAATACTACCTTAATTTTTACTTTAGAATTGCCTCGGAGAAATTTGAATTGTTAGCAATGACTTAAACAAAAAGTTTTATTTTAACTGACAAATACTATATTATACTTTTAACTTTTTCTATGACTATACTCATTTTCTTACTCTTTTCTTTGTTTTTTATACATTTTATATTTTTGTGATAAAATAAAAAATTTATAGTTGTTCTGCTTCTGCACTGATGAAACCACAAAATGATGGGCTCCATCTACAATCAAAAATATATACATTTATTTCACAAATTCCATATAATTAGGGTGGCGCCCTTCAGAGAATTCAAAATTATCTTCATCGAAGCCCATGCTTTACATCCGGCGTTCAATGACAGACTACTATTTCATATTGTTTTACAACACATAGCTTTAGCCCTCTGGTGGGAAAGACTTAAAAACAAAACTTACAACAGTTACATTTCTCAACAACTGAAATTTAGCATAATGTGATTAAGCAAAATATGTGAACTGTTTGCAATTTCAAATTAATAATGAAATGTACAGGTTTAGAATTTTCTACAGTGAAAAGTTTTCGGAACTTCAGTATTCAAAAAAGTATACAAAAGCTAGACGTTAAGAACGTATCCAATGAGCGACCAAAGCGAGCATTGGATTGCGAAGCAATCCTAAATGAACTGCGAAAGCAGTTCCGGGGGTTGGCGAGCGCCTGCGAGCAGGGGGCGAAGCCTCCTAGTACAAAATATTTTCACTCATGTTCCTGACTGTTACAAAACTTACATAAACAAAATATTAAATAAACATAATATTTGCGCTTAAATTATTGATGTCATATTTATGCCTTCATTAAAATTATTTTTCAATAATGAGTAACAATTTCGAAGTATATTATGAGCAATTTAAGAGAAATTAAGCTCGTAAAAATTATAATTCCTGTACGAAGTTCGTCAGAATAACAAAAGAACAAAACATGTCTCAACTATGCATCACGTAACGCTTTTTCAACAATCAAAAGCTTAGTCTAGTTATTTGTGCCATTTCAAATCAAGTTGATTTGTATCAACGTTTTAAGAATATTTATATTCTCTCTTAATTGTATATTTTTTATCAAATATCGTCACATATATGGCCATATAAAATATCACTATATAAGCACCCTTGAGTTAAAACTTAAAGGGTGTTGCATCACTTGTAACGAAGAGTAAAATTGGCCACATGGCGGCGTCTTCGATGAGATTCTCATAGTTGATGATTGAGTTGAAGTTTCAGCATTACAGTTCAACACTTTGTCAAAGAAGCGTTGATTCAGTTTGCAAAAGTGGTGATCGAAGCTGTCAATCCAAGTGAATATCACTATTCCTTTGGTACCAGCTCGCATCCGGGGTTTTTCTCAGAATTTTATTCTGAAGTACGGTGAGTTGATAATATTGAATAACATGTCTTTTATGCTAGTAAATTGGTATTTAATAATAGTAGTGGTAGTTACACCACAATACTCCAACCAGAATTTTATCAGAGACAGAATTCGATGAACGGATACCACAAGTTGATTTATTACAATTTTTCGAGAGAGCTGTATTAAGTTCTCAGGGTTTTGAACGTTAGCAGTTAGAGATGTATTAAGTTCATAGTTTTGAGCGTGGTCATTCCTGCGTTGCTATTAGCAGTCGAGTGCGTCCAGGATCCCGTTGTGTGTGATAAAGACTGTGTGTAGCGACAGCGTGAAAAGGACAATGACGCAATCACAATTGGCAGTTCAGTGTGGGGGAGAGTGTTATCGGTAATGAAAACCTTCATCTATCAGAAAAAAACCCAAAATAGAATCGAGTTAGCATGTCTTATATGCTAGTGAATTGGTATTTAATAATTGCAGTGGTAGTTACGCCACATATACAATAATTCTCGAAATGAAATTAGTTTGTAAATCAAACGTGCTCGTATTACAAAGAGAATATTAAAACGAATTCAACTAGGATTAATAGAAGGAAAAAGCAGATCGAAATTATATTATAAAACTGTTTAATACAGTTTACACAGACAAAGAATTTAAATATAAATATCCTTTTTACACGATTAAAACATTCATACATATTTTAAAAGTGAAATTTTGTTTCTTTAAATATATGGAAGCATTGAAGACAACCACAAACTCTCTCCAAGATGTATTCAAATGTAAACAATCCCTAAACGATATGCAAAGTATGACAACATTGGTGTTCTGGGAAATGAAAATATTTAACGTATGTTGTGAATGCACGCGATCATGGTATAAACTTTTTCCATTATAAGTTTTTAAATTTAATTACATCTTTAAATTGTATAAGAAGACTTGATTTGGTGTTAGCTTTAGAAATAAAGGTCCTTCACTCTATGTTTTCGGTTTATTCAATATCAAATTAGTAGGAACGTAGAGCACAGTTCTTACAGTATACGTTGAAACATAATATCATGCAAATTTTCTACAACCTTAGTACGGTATATCTGAAAAACAATTAAACCCAATATCAGTTCAAATTTAAACATAGTATTGTGTAATAAGGATTAAAGATGAATAATTTTCCAGTGATATTTTTCAACTTGATTGTTTCAAAATGTTGCAAACTTTTTAAAGGAATACACCAAAATTTTAAGCTTAGGAGGGAAACAATTTTGGCGGCAAACTTTGATTAAAAAAAAAGGTGAGCAGTCACTTTGTTGGAACCTTGTAATTTATGTCGAAAGGGGTCATTAGGGACTTGGTGAACTATTCCTGTAAATGTGATAAGAATTTTTTAGGAATCCTTCATCAAAATTATTAAAAATCGAATTCTTATCATGAAATATCCAAATTTGCAAATTCAAGGAATCAATTTATAGAATCCAGATAAACTGTGCATGGAGTTACACCCTATTTCAAAATGATTCATGGATTCCTTATCGAAAAGTGAAAAAAATAGCTCAAGGATTTTGTTGAATTATGATTCGCTCTCAGAACACAAAAATACACAAATCCCTGTTTGACTTTTTCTCATTACTAAAATCAATTTTTGGTTAATACAAACTTAAATTTGACTCACTTTCAAAGAGTATTAAAAAAAACTCCATAATTTTATAAAACGCAGGATATTCAAAAAGTTAAATGCAATAGCACGAAACAATTCCATCACGTTATAAAATACCTAAAGTACAAAAAGGTAAATATGCGAGAAACTTTAAGCCTAATAACGGAGTCATAAGACAGAAGTCTTGTAAAGATTTTTTTAAAAGAATTTAAATTAAAGTTGATTGAAATCTTGGAGGATAAAAATGAAAAATAATTCTGCAAAGTTGTTAATTACATATAAGTGACACATTTAAAAAGGTTGGATTAAAATTGGTTAAAGTACTGTAATGTCCATGCTATGTTTGGGTTTTAGAGACACAACATGGCGCAATCTGAAGGAGTGGTTATATAGATTCGAAAGATTGGATATCAAGCGAGAAAGGAGTCATAAATTCAGTTATGTTACGTAAGTTCAATAAAATGGAAACAATATCCTATGTGCCTCAGCCTACTTTGACCGAACAGACAAAGCTATATTTTTGCTGAAATTATGATTATCAATTTATGCTGATTCTATAAAAATGAGTAATTTAAAACTGCTTAAAAATCCTGCTAACATAATAAATTGCATTTATATTTTGTTTTTAATGATTCTTAAATTTTAAAAACTCCTTAAACGTACAAAATAGTTTTGTTTCAATTAAGTTATGTTGCTTAGGTTCAATGTTAGTCTAGAGTTACATTTCAGTTTTAATGATGCTTCATTGTTACCACGGGAAAGAAATCCGTTTAATCAACAAAAATTGGCCAGCTATGCTTTCTTTTCCATTCTCTTACATTTTTCTTTTGGTTTTTATTCATTTTTTGAACTTATGCTAAGGTATTACGAGGTTCTGTAAAAAGAAAGAGAAGAAAATAATGAATAGTTGGTGTATAATATAATGTGTATAGTATAATGTGTATAATATATGGTGTATAATATAAGGTGTATAATAATATTGTGTATAATACAGACCAAAATATAAGGTGTTGGGTATTCACTACATTTAAATGTATTGTGTCCCTGTTTTTTCTTATTCTGTTATATTTCCTTCAATTTTAATTTCTTTTTTTTTTACATTTTACCATAAATGATACAGTCGAATGTATAAGTTGAATTATTATTTTTGAATACTTCTATTCTACATAAATCAAGTTCACAGTCCGGAAAATACTATTTCAAGAAGGAGCAAATATTTCCATCAATATTTAAAAAGTTCACAGGTTGATTAAATTATTTTCATGTTGACATTCTCCTCGTAGCTATCTTAAGAAATATAAACTTGACACCCGAGTTTCTTAATACAATTGAGATTAAGTAAAAAAGAGAACTGAACTGAGAGAAACGCTTTTTTTTCTTCCTTTATTATTGTTATTTTTTATCATTCTAAATTTTTCTCAACGAAAAAAGTTTTTATTTTTAATTTTTTCCCTATCGTGTTTGACAGTAATTCCTCTTTTTTTTTTCCTCCATAATCTTATCTTCATATCTTCCCATTTCTTTTTATCCATATCTTTGAGTTCTTTCAGAATTGAGCTAGAAGCGAACTGAAAGAATTCGGCTTTCATTCCTAATGTGAAAAAGAAAAATTTCCGAGAAAGTTTCGAGATAAAATTATCTGTCTGTCATTTCTTTGAGACGAGGTTGATTCATGTGAAAATTTCTTTTCTTTAAAAATTGATTGTGAGAGGATGAAATAAAATCAACTTTTATGTAACTTTCGAAGATTTATATCAAATTTCAAATATAATATATTTTGTTTCGTAAAAATTTTAAAATGTATTGTTTCAAATTTTTACCTTAACCGTCAACCCTAAATTAGTAAAATTTATATGAAATAAATTAAATTGACAATTACCTCGAATTTAAGAGAAAATATTAAATGCTTTGTTTCTTACAAACAATTGTCTTTTTTCAATCAATGTTATATAAAACATATAATTAAATCATCAAATATTAACTCAGGTTTCTTGTATATGTAGATGATTGCTCAGAAATTGCTTAAATATTTTAGTTTTTCTTTTTTTAATAAAATTTTAAGAAAACATTTACTGTTCCTGAACAATCTTAATTTTTTTAATCTTAACCAAACAAAACGTATGCTAACATTCCATTTATTTAGCTCACTAAAAATAAAGAAATTATCAAAGTGTATTTTTAATACGACGATGGTCTATGTTTATGCTCCTATTATGTCTTTATGTTTTTCCTGTTTTTTCGAAACTTAATTATTTTCTCGCAATAATTGCTGTAATATGGTATCTCGCAAAAAAAAATTATCTTTCAGATTTCCACGTCGAACATAGTAAGACAACAACAACAATAAAGACTCGTCCATACTTGTTTTTATTAAATGCGATTTCTGTTATAGAGGGTTTAAGCATGCTCCTTCAAGGGTTAGGTAGCTGTGCATCTTGAAAAATTCCGCATTAAATTACGGTAAAAAGTGCCGGCACTTTAGGTGCATCGTACTCGAAATCCATTTTTACCATTAAATATCATTCCGTAATTTTTACAGTAATATTTATTTTATTAGAGTGATTCGGGGATTTTACTGTAATTATAACTGTAAAAATTACGGCATATCATATTTCTTATTTCGTAACATGTTCCGGTAAAAATGGATTCTACGGTAAGAAGAATCAGCACCTTGAGTGCGATATTTTTTATCTTAATTTGATCCGGAATGTTTTACAGTGTGGGTTAGTTCGCATGAAAAACCCTGAGGTCACAGCAGTTCTGAAAATAAGCACTTCTTGTTTCCCAAAAGAATATTCCACGACCACAGAAACGAAGAAAAATAAGGTAATAATGTCCTTAACCTAAATTCCTTACCAAACACACTTATCAAATGAGTTGTTTCGTAAATGAATTCAACATGTATGTTTCATACTTAAATGAATCGAACACCATGTAACACATTTAACAGATGTGTAGTACCAAAGTTAATTGCAACAGATATGTTCCATAATTGACTGAAACATATGTATTTCATAATTTATAGTTACATGTATGTCCTACTTTCATATGACCCAAGTAATAAGTAGCATATTTAAACAGATGCCTTATTCTAAAATTACTCGAAGCCTGTAAGTTCCATATTTAAATGCACGCAACAGTGACACATTTACGATACGTGTTACTCTATATTTAAATGCAGCAAATATGTTTTACATGAACCTAACAGTGACACATTCATGAGATGTTTTGTTCTATATTTAAATACAGTATGTATATTCTACACTTGTATGTACCAAACGGTGACGCATTCACGAGATGTGTTGTTCCATATTTAAATACAATACCTATGTTCCATACTTATTTGTGCCGAACAGTGACACATTTATGAGATGTGTTGTTCCATATTTAAATGCAGCATATATGTTCCATACTTATTAACGCCAAACAGTGACACATTCATGAGGAGGGTTGTTCCATATTTAAATACAGCATATATGTTCCATATTTATATGTACCAAACAGTGACACATTTGCGAGATGTGTTTTTCCTCATTTAAAAGTATGTATGTGCCACACTTTAATGCATTAAAAAGTGACACGTTTATTACATACATATAATACTTAATTCTATAAAGTTTTCAGTATTAAAAAAATAAAAGAATAATAATAATGAAGTTTAAATGGAATATCGTAGGAAACTTTTTACATCCCTAAATATTATTATACTGGAGTTAAAATACTGGAGTAAACTGACTTAGACAGCCTTGACCGATAACAGGCAGTAGTGTCTAAGAAGAAGATAACTAACTGAAGAAAATTAACTGAATTAAAAACTGAATTAACTTATTGAAAATATTAAAAAAAAGCTATCGATTGACTTACTCTAAAATTCATGATGTATGAAATTGAAATGACTTATTCCAGCATTTATTCCGCTTCGTTTAAATATTATGCAAAATGGATTGATATATTTTTATTCTCCGAAGAAACACGCGAATGAAACTAACTTCTTTCAACTAAATAAACTTTAAAAAAATTCGAAACAAAACAAAATTTCTAATATTTCATACCCCAAGAATAAGTATGCAGAATATATGAAGGCGTTGGTATATAAATCCTTCATGAATATATTTCCCAAAACCATTAATAATTCACAACCATCCTCTAAAAATGTTAACACACTCAAAAAACTAAAAATAAATAGTTGGAAAAGACAGAATGAAGAATAGAGAAGAAAAAAATAGACGAGACAAACAGAAAAAATAGATTCTCCTCAAATAGAATAGGCACTGGAAAACAACTCTATGGATATATGTTTATATATGGATATATTTATATAAACTTTGGAAAAAATACTAGAGATTGATTTCCTATTTCGCGCCAAAAACTAGAAGACTGTTGTTCATCAAAAATTTCGTGCTGGTTCGTCAAAGAATATATTGATTCTTTTTTTTTACTCTGAGAAGGAAAAAAAAAGACTCCATTAAAAGAAAAATAGAACATTAGCTGTTCATTTCCCTTGTTTTATCGTTTCTTTATTTTTATGATTTTTTTTCCGTTAAGTTTTTTCTCGTTTATGTCTTTTATTTTGGAAAAGATTCTCATTTCAGTGTTTAGAAACACGAGAATAATTTTAAAAAAGGTCGAAACTGTTAAAACGTAACCTGAGAAAACTTCATTTTTTTCTTTCCTTTTCAGCAGCTAGAATAAATTGTTTTTTATTCGAGATACATTTGACACGGCTTAACTATTTCACCCTAGATATATATTTTAACGGCGCTTATTTTAGTGGTTTAAAGTTAGATAAAGAAAAAAAAATCAAGTTATACGCGTTCATTTATAGTTTTCTTCATATTCTCGATAATAGTTGAGTTTGTTATAGTAGAATAATCGCGATTTATAAAATTTGCAAAGCTTTCTAAAACTGAGTGTTTCTTTTAAAAACTGCAGTTTAAATATTTAATGTTTGTAAGATCTGTAATAACAAAATGGTCAGATAGAGTAGAGAAGATCTGTAATAACAAAATGGTCAGATAGAGTAGAGAAGTGGTTAAAGGACTTGAAAGTTAATAGAGGGAGAAATATAGCATCGATCTAGATGGGGCAAACTGACAGAGATTGCCTTGGCCGATCACCGGATGTAGTGCCTACGATGAAGAAGAAGAAATGTAATTACAAACTGAAGTTTCATAACGTAACAAATGTGAAAAACTAAGTACTTTCATTTTCTTCTCCTGGATAGTTTTTAATTTGAGAAAACATTATTATTTCGAAGTTTTGAAAGGTTGTCATATTTATAAAAATACTAGCGGGCCCGACAGACGATGTCCTGTACACACGCCTTTAATTGGAAAATTTCAAATTTTTTTGAATAAGCTGTAACAATCTGGATCGTTTTGATGCAAATTTTTATTAAAAAGTTATCATATTATCTAACGTCATTACATATATCTTATCACAATTCTACCAATCGATAGCGTGTGAATATGTGTATACTATCAGCGAAGTTAAATGTAGAGGTTGTTTTAAATCAAAACTTAAACTTATTTTAATTAAAGGTAAAAAAGTGAAAACTTAAACTATTTTATAACAGATATATTTTTTCAATTAAAAAAAACTTAAGTTATCGTAATGCCATTAGATGTACAATATTTTTGGTTAATCCTTCAGGAGCATGCACAAACAAATTCGAGGGTTTTCCAACTCTGGAACACGCAACATATAATTGACCGTGAGAAAAGCACGGGTTTTCTAAATCTAATCCACAAATTGTCATTGTTTGACCTTGTGACTTATTAATAGTCATAGCAAATGCTTAGCGGATCGGAAATTGAAAAAAGTTTGAATGGCATAGGCGAATCTGAAGGAATCATTGGGATCCGTGGTAGAAGTACAACTTCACCTTGAAAATTTTCCACTTAAAATAGTGGCTACCAAAATGTTACCCGTGATTTTTTTATGACCAGTCGCGTGCCATTACACAATTTCGGAGCATTCAAATTTCTAAGCAAAATTATAGGTGAACTAATCTTCAATCGCAAATTATGGGGTGGCATTCCAGGTAAATCCAGTGAATTTAAAAACTCGGCAGGATAGTTGACAACTTCATCAGGATCAACAACAGTGTCAATCGATTTGAATGTAATTTCACTACCAGGCAATGATCGTTGTACTTTAAAATTAATTGCGTCAACATCTAAATTTTTTGCGGCTAAAATAGCTCGCTCACGTTGCCATGCATGATTAGTAATGTGGCAAATCTGGAAAGATAATTTTTATTAACTCCTCTTTGGTAGGCACCTTGTTGCAAAAATTCTGTGGGAGTCGAATATATTGTGTATCTTCATACAATTGAATTTTACCATTGCCAATGTCTAACAGTTGTTCGGAGAATCTTGACGCTAATGGATCATTTTGAAGTTGAACACGCATATTAAGAGTAAGGCATAATTTACTGACACTTCGCCACAGATAAGATTCTTTCAAACATGCGTTTATTTCGTCCGCATATGTCGCACGTGGAATGACGGGTAATATTTGTCTGAAATCACCTGACAGCAGCAGTAGAGCACCACCAAAAAGCCGAGTATTATCTTTGATATCTTTTAGGGACCTGTCGAGAGCTTCAAGCGAATGCTTGTGGGCCATTGTACATTCATCCCAGATAATAATTTTACATTTTCTCAAAACTTCAGCCATGCCTGAATGCTTCTTTATGTTACACATTGCTTCGGGATTGGTATGAATATTCAAAGGTAATTTAAGTGCTGAATGCGCTGTCCGTCCACCATCAAGTAAGGTTGCTGCAATGCCTGATGAAGCAATTGCCAATGCAATATGATTTTGAGATCGAATGCGTGCAAGTATCAGTGAGATGAGGAATGTTTTACCAGTGCCACCTGGTGCGTCCAGAAAAAAAATTCCACCTTGTTGTGCTGCAATTGACACGTTAATTTGATCATATATATTTCGTTGCTCAGCAGTAAGCAATCGTTCATTGTTAGCAACAAAAGTAGCCAGAGAAGTCATATCGAACTGGTGTTCACGTTGAACGTCGCTGTTGATGATATCTGCTGCTTGGCGGATTGGCGCTGGCATGCCAAAATTTATGAGCGGCATGTTCGAAATAAGAATACAAATATCCTCAATCATTATTAATGCCTCGTTATATATTTCTGCGGAGAATTCCATACTGAGATTTTGATTAGTAATTCTAATCCGATGCAAAATATCCTCACTCATTGAGTCTTTATATTTATTCCACAGAGCAGATGCTTCAGACGGAAAACACGTTGTCAATATTATTGAAAATAATTGACGAATTTGCTGTGGAGATGAGCTCAGTGCTGCATCTGCAAGTGTGAGGTCCCAATGGTTATCATCCTCCAATAAATGTAACTCACGACACGCATCAAAGAAAGTGCCGTATAAAGTACCGTTGACTTTTCGCAAGTATTGGAAGGATGTCGGTCCAGGAACGTTAACCAATAACAAACGCAGAAAAAAGCATTCGCGTTGCTTAGGATGAACTGTATATAATCGTCCTAAAGTATTTGTCATAACTATGTCGGCAAATCCTGGGACTGGAGTGCCTCGTTTCCGTGGTTCCCAACTTTTTGATTGTTTATTCCATGTAAAAAATTTAGGAGCATCAGTATACATTAATGTTTTTGCAAATTCACCAACAATATCTTGTCGATTACAAAGGTTGAAAAATTCAGTAAGAGTTGTTTTTGGAGCTGTTAAAGCTTGTTGAAGTGCATTCTGTTCTGTGAAATAAACACGCTGTCCATTTTCAAGATGCCCAGCCAAATGTACAACAGCAGGATCCCTTTCATGTATAGGAAATGTAAAAATTCGCCAAATAGCTTCATTAGTACTTATGTATCGTCCCATTTGATAATGTGTTATTTCGTCATTCTTATTTACATTTTGAACAGCAAATATAGCTTTATCACTGCCCTTATGAACGTACTTACAAATGTACTTGATAGACTTCACCGAACTGCATAACTCAACGTTTATGTGTGCTTTATAGGTTTTGCACAGCAATGGTGAGTATGGAACCACCCAGCGATTATGGATGTCAACTCTTACACCGTTTGATAGACGCAATTCATATGATTGACCGCCATTGTCTGCATCTCTACGACGGTAAGATGGATAGCCATCTATGTTGGTGATAGTGTCAGTTTGACGTGGTTTAGGAAAACGTTTCGTACATTTTCCATTATCCATACATGGTGGTATCATGTTGAGAGAACCACATGGACCATGGATCATATTAGTAGTCACAATGTCAAACAATTCTTGATCAACATTCGGATTTGGAATTTCCGCTGAAATAATTTTGTCAATTTCTTCTGGGCGTACTTTGTCTACCAACCAAATCAAAATATGCGCATGAGGTAAACCTCGTTTTTACCATTCAACAGAATAAAGCCAACATCGTGTTTCACCAAATACCGAGTGATGTGTAATCAATTTCATCAGAGATTTCAATTTTTGTTTGAACACACGTGCAATGATATCATGGCGATGCATCGACGTTTGACCTGATAACAGCAAATTTTTAATTTCATCCCAGTTTGGATTACACGTAAATGTGATAAAAAGATCTGGTCGGCCGTATGCGCGTACGTAAGTCATGGCGTCTTGAATATATTCTTGCATATGACGCGGACTACCAATATATGATGATGGAAGAATATATGCGGTACCGATGATGTTGATATCATTCGTTGCATCTACGTTACCGATTATGGCGTCACGCAAATGAATGTACTCCTCAGAACGAAGTTTCGCTTGATTAAATTTTATCTAACGCAATCTCTCACTTTCGATTTTTGCATACAGATCAACAATGTACTAATGAAATAGCTGTCTGCATCGGGGAATGTTATTATCTTCATTTTCACGAATCATCAACCGGTATGTGTAGAAGTTCATCGCACTAACTTTCTTGATTAGTTCTTCACTTGTAAATAAAACTATTTATAAGATAAACAGAAATAATTGGTTCAAAAAAAATTACAAAATAATCTATAAGTTGTGCCTGTTGTTGGATTCCTTTGTTTAATATTTAAATGATATCCATCTTCTCCTTCCCAAAATATCAACGGATATTGCAGTGCGTCGTAAGAACGATGATTGTCTTGAATTATTTGTATTGTATTATCTCTGCGTTGTGTGCGAATATCTCGACGCTCACATGGGTCACCAGCCATAACAACTGCAACTTCATTAACAGTTGGAACATTATATGTGCCTGCGTGCTCTCCATGGGTCACTTTGTCTGCTTTAATAACAATGGCGTAGTTGTCGTTTTGCAGTCTGTTGGGAAGAGTCTTGAACAATCGTATCAATTGGTTATGGTTTTGCAAGAACGTTTCCAAAATGTCCACAATTTCTCGTTCCTCCATCTGCTCTTTATGGTTGTATACGCCTCGTGTATGAGTTTGTTGCTCCTCATCGCCCATAAAGTAAATTTGTAAGAATTTTGGATCGACATTAGGCATTGGAAGCAATGAACCAATTTGGTGGTACACTTGACTTTGAATCTTAAATGTAGATTCAAAATTACGGCCATCCTCATTATGAACAATTTTTGTTGCTCCAAATGATGTCATCTGAAAGCAAGAATTGAACTTACGAATTTTCAGCAAAAACAATTTCGATTGAGATGCGGTTCCAGCTAATAATGTTTTCAAAGGTTCCGGTGGTGGATTTAACGGTGGAAGGGAAATTTTTCCAGATGCGCAACATAAACCAGTTGATTCACCTTTGTACTTTAAAGCATGACAATATTGACACTCGTTGTCCATACTACCGATTAAGATTAATGCATATGACGAATAGTCTATTTCAGGGTCATATTCAAACGCAAGACGATTAAGTGATGCTCGTATCAATGCTCGATTATCTTGCATTCGCCGTTGGTTACGTTCTCTGTTTTCGTTGGTCGCTCGTTGGCGTCTCTCGTTGTCTTAATGCATTTGCACGAAGACGTTGATTGCGTTGCTCTGAATTTTCATTTTCACGTGAAGATGCAACTTGATTTCTTGAATTCACATTATCCGTCAAGTGTTCTTCAACTGTTCTATTCAATCGACGATCATGGACCAATTGTGCGCTTCGAGTACGTTGACCAATATTTCTTGCTCTTCCACGAAGACGTGGCATTTCTTTGTAAAACAAAATACTGTAAAATAGTACATAAAAAATATGAGTAATTTATTGAAAATGATATTTTAATTAAGTAACAGGACTGAAACGATTTATTGTACCAAATTTTAGATAAAGCATGTGTAATTTTATTTTTTTGCTTTTTTTTTATTTAATATTTCAAGTAAGAAATTTTAAATAAAAACAATTGAAAAAGTTTTATATGAAATCAATTAGCTTCACAAATAAATTTATAGGTTAGAGTGGTTTTTAACCAACGCACGTATAAATTCGATCTAAAATTATACAAAATACTCACTTCAATTCCGCACTGAATCTACAAAATGTGTAGTTTTTTACATTTTTAAAATGCACACTTCAAAACTCTTCAAACACGATAATAACACGAAATTGCAAATTCTATTCAACGACTCTTTTTCCTGCACCCTATTAAATTATATGTGTATCAAAACAAACTAAAAAAATATTTACAGAAAAACAAAAGTTTTATGACTTTTATTATTTTTATGCTAGTGAGAACCAAAACAATATGGAAATGAATGAGGGAAAACTGGATCCTACCACGTGATTTCCCGGCCAATAAAAATGTAGCGTTAAACGCTTAACGCTTTCTTGTTGGAAGTCGCATAAGAAGTATAACTTTTAAGAAGTAGAATTTTTCCCACTCAATAAAAAATTAATTAAAAAAACAATTGAAATTGGACCGAATTGTAAATCTAAACCATTCTCGAATCCTTCTGAAGTTACACAGAAAATTTCATTTAAATCGGTCCAACCGTTTAGGAGGAGTTCTGTGACAAGCACACGCACGGAAGAAATATCTATATAAAGATAGAAAATTATTTTAAAGAAAAACGATGATTATCAAAGAATCTTGTTCATTTCTCACTTATTTTTAGATATTGCTCTTTAGCCACAATACATCTGAAATAATGTTCTTGACAACAAACATAAAAATTAAATGAAAGAAAAATTAGAATAACAATTACAAGATGGTCACATAAATGAAAAATTGCTATCATACTCTATCAGAATTAAAATGGCGATACAATCATCCATACAGTTCATTTTAAATATTAAGAGCATGCGCACTGCTTCCTTTTTTTTTTAAGTTCTTTATTATTTTCTTTAAAATAAAAGAGGTTTCAAATATTTTAATTCACTCAAATTTGAAACTTAGAACTTAGTTTTAATTCGGAGAATTACTGAAATAACTGAGACTTTAAAAAAAAAAGGTTTCTGGGGAAAAAGTAGGGTTGGTAAACCTCTAGTTATTTATTTTCCCATTGAAATAAATTTGTCTCATATAATGGAAAAGTTTAGATTTGTCAGACTGAAGACAGATAAGAATTTGAGAAATGTGTTATGTTTTACTTTCAAAAGATTATGTATTGCATTTTTCTTTCTGATTTCAATTCTTAATAAAGATTATGGTATTTATTTCATAATGATTCGTGTTTAGTTTCAGTTCAAAGTTATGAAATGTTTTCGGTATAGTTAAACTCTGGAGGACGTCCAAATGACATCTTATACTATTTTTTAGTAATCCAGTTACTAGTTTTCTTTGATTAATTTGCTTCGACCAGATTAGCAAGCGCCCATCTTAAGTGCCTTACTTTCGAGGGAGGCAGAAAGATCTTCCCTACTTTCAAAGAATTCTGTGTTAAATCAGCTTCACTGGCATATGTTCTAGTTCGCCTTGAACTTTCTAAAGAGGATTTTACCCGTAACCCCTGAGACGTCTTACCCCAGATCCCCCTTTCGTTGCGGATTTTCTTGTGGTCGACGACCTTCTGGAGCTTATTGACGTATGTCAGATTTAGAGGTATACTACAACAACTAATTTTATTTCTACCAATGCATGATTCTTACTGAAGTTCACTCTTACTTTAAAGATTTTAAGGTAGATAGGTAGGTAGATACTTTCTTTTCGTCGCACTACAGCTGCACAATGGGCTATCGGCGATGATATGGGAAACATTCCTGAGGATGATCCGAGGACATGCCATCGCAATTTTGATAATCCTCAGAGGGAATGGCTCCCCTGCTTTGGTAGCCCGACTACCTGCACGAAATCGAGCACTTCACGGTAGAACAGTTTAAAGAAGACCGATACCGTGCCCCCTCGGTTCCTACACAGGCTGATCAAAGATGTCACCTACCCGCTTACTGGCAGCAGCCAGTGATGCTTGACTTCGGTGTTCAACTCGTAACCGTGTCTTTACCATCAGTCCACTGCGGGACAAGATTTTAAGGAAATTATAAATTAAATACTTCATAAATTATAGTCTCGCAGAGGACTGATCGTAAAGACACGATTCACAGTAAAGCACCGAAGTCAAGCATCACTGGCTGCGTTCAGTAAGCGGGTAGGTGACCACTTTGATCAGCCTGTGTAGGGACCGAGGGTGCGAGGTATCGGTCTTCTTTAAACTGTTCTACCGTGAAGTGCAGGAGAGCCATTCCCTCTGAAGAGGATCAAACTGGCGATGGCATGTCTGCGAATCATTCTCAGTGATGTTTCCCAGACCACCGCCAATAGCCCACTGTGCAGCTCTAGTGTGACGTAAATAAAGTAACTATCTACATCACAAATTATAATACTACAGTAAAATTATTTTAAAAAAATATGTTCTATTTTTAAGGGACAGTAAACAATGAGTCTTTCGTTTTCTTTTCTTCATTTTAAATTAAAAAACGTAGTTTACAAAGTCGAATCATACCATCCAAAACCTTCCCAACTACCCTTTCCAAAGTATTTTCCCTTTAATCTTACATTAAAATTTCTACATCACGATCCTATAAAAGTGCAAAATTACTCAAAATAATTTCGAGGTACAAAACAAAACTTCATATTAACTAAAGTTTCGACAAGCTACAAACATCATCTCGTTTTGTGGATAATAGAACAATATATATTTACCGACTCCTTAAAAGATATCTGCATGCCAACGAATTAATTCTAACCCAGGAACAAATATTACTCTAGAACTTCTAATGTGAAATTGGCCACAACGATAAAATGGACTTCACAAATATAACGATTCGAACATGTTCCACTACGGAGTCGTTGTATGAAGAGAGAAACCCGAATCTGTCGAATTGGCTCTTTCATTAATTCGAAAACTAGCGCAGACGATTTTAGAGCGTAGAAAATGTGTGAAGTTCGTCCGAAAGGGTTCAACTTCAGGGAATTTGAGCGAATAACAATGATCCATTCTGATTACGCTCTATCCTTCTGGGGATTCAGAATAATTTCCACGCACCCTGAATCCATACCTCCTCATCTCCACCACCCTTCCTTATCATTTCGTTCCATGGCGAACATAAAGACCAGTCTTTAAAGTTGGGTGTACATGTCTCCTTCTCTCGGCATCCGACATATATCTATATTAGAATTGTTCGTTAATTATTGATGTTTAATGCCTTAATGGCGGATTCCTGCCATCAAGCTAACCTGTTTGAATAGCGATGCCGGAGCATGGAATCAAGTGCAATTCGAAGAGTCGGGATTTTAAGATTTGATTTTTCGAACGCATCTCTGAATTCGAGAATTCTAATACTCAATGTAGCGAATGGTTTTCGACGAATTCCCCAAAATGTTAATTAATAATGGCTTCCATTCTTGGCAATTTAAGCAATTAGTTTGTATATGCTTAATTTTACTGTTTAAATTTCTGAATTTCTAAAGCATTTTAATATCGTCATCATTTATATCTTCATCTATTAATGAAGAATTACAGTGATATGATTTTCAAAATTAATTTCTTGAATTTTAAGCGCAACAATAATATTTTTCGAGTATATTTTTAAAATAACGTTTACAAAATTCACATCTCTCTTCTGACTTGTCTTTTCTGATTTAGAAATAATGCTAATTTTGGTTTACCTTTACAAAACTATTGATAATTAAGTACTTAACAATGAAATAGAAAGTCTCGGTAGCGTAAATAAAATCCCCGCAACCCTCGCCGTGCGGGGGGTCGCACGAGGTTCAAGGGCACTAGCAAGAAAAAGTAACACTATAAGTTAAAATCAAAATAATTTTTATTTAAAAATATTTTTAGTTCACTTTATAAATAATAATAACCCTTAAACAAACGTTGAATATAATCACTTTAACATAGTGAGTTATTTTCTCCTATTATTAACAACAAAAAAATCTTTTCAATGTGATCAGTGCTCCAATTTAGTACCTTTATTCTATCTTTTCATCGCATTTACAATTTTCATTTTATTTAATTAAAGTGAAATTATCGATTATAAATATCCTTTATGCTTCAGTATAGATATCCATATGCCATCCTTTATCCTTATGTCATTCAGATCCTTATGCCATTCAAATCCTAATGCCATTCAGATATCCTTATGCCGTCCTTTATCCTTATGTCATTCAGATCCTTATGCCATTAAGATATCCCTCTACCGTCCTTTATGCTCCAGTAGAGAAGAGGTTAAACTACACTAGAAGTTAAATAATAACCAAACGAAATTTCAAAAATAGCATGTGTCAGCAAATATAGTACTTCCACTGCTTTACTAACATGCTGGAGCCTTTCTGTATAGATGTCAGTGATAAGACCCAAAACTGACTGTGCCCCGAGGCCTCATAATGGAAGACAAAATAAGACTTCTTGTATTTAAATTTTGGTCTTCATTTTTGCTTAGTTCCATTTTTTATACTTTTAATGAACTGCACTAGTATTGTAATAAACTCACTTTATTAAGAAATTTTATTAGTTTCATTATCTCGTCAAAATATTCCCGATGCATGTTTATTAAATCCCGTTCCCAGAGTGGTCTCTTACACTAAAGATATATCGTTTAAGAAAACATATTCTCATATATAAATCTCTTATTTTTGATGATCGGCCAATAAACAACATATTGTCACATTTCCGAAGAGGGGTTTGCTAAAATGGGAGAAAATTTCTCGAGATTGCAAAGGAAAATAGCTCTATTCCGGTAAATATCGGATATAAATCTCATATCTCGCCCTGCCTTATAACCCTACTTAAGTCGTTCTACTATCTGTTAAAGAACATCTGGTGCTGCTGCAGCATCAGATAGTGGGGGTCGATGCAAGACATTCTTCTGCCCTTTTCAATCCCGATATTAGAACACCCCTCCCAGCATCTGCGCCCTGTTGCCAAAGTCTATTTTCCAAAAAACATGACTATGATTTTCGAAATGGCTTAGACCTAGCACCTCCGTACTTAAAAGTGGAAGATAAAATTTTGCAGCCTATTTTTCTCTTTCTTTAGAAGTAAGTAAAAGATTTTCTTTGGAATTTATAATAAGAAATTATGTACCAGCTTTATTAAATAAAAGAAGGAAAAAAGAAATCATTTAATTACATTTATTTATTAACTATTTATTGGATTTTTTTAAATTTTAGAGCCATACTAAGCACTTTAATTCGTCTTATTAGAAATAGTAATTTAATTGGACAATAAGCTATGATCATAGATCAAAAACTTTCCAATAAAAAATTAAAACTTTATTGAAATATTCAGAAAACAATGTCAGTTACATTTTTGAAAATCGAAACTTACAAAAAATTTTTATTTTAAATGGGGTGAAAAATTCCAATTTTGGAGATATTGTAGAAAGAATGAAAAATTACGTTTAAAGTTAAATTACATCTTTAAACCAATCATGATCTCTAAATTTTAAAACCAAATAATTATTTCTTAGAATACGTATGTTATCCCAAAGAGAAACTTTTTAAATGATAACTAACTCCAATAAGTATCGATATTCACTTAAGTGAATGTCCGGAATACAGTCTACTACCCTTTCTGTCTTATTAAAATCGTAATTTGATTGGATGATAAGTATGATCTGAAATCGCGCCCTACTGAGTCAAAAACGTTTCTTTAGATGGTATTTGTGATTTTACATAATTTTCTTATCTTAATGTTGATTATTACGATATGGTATTAAGGAATACGTTTATTAAACCTATAATAGTAAAATGAAGAGTTTGCCTGTCTGTCTTGGCGTTTCTCTTTCAACTCCAGAACCATTTGTCCTAAAATTTAGACAGTGAATTAAAGGAGTAATTTTAGCCCCCGATTTTGAAAATCACTCAAAAAATTCAATTAGATCGTATGAGAGAGACGTTAGAAAGATGGGATGTTTTTTTTCTTTGGTGTAAAACATGCCATTGATAAAAATGATTACATCTGGTGAACTCAATGATCAACGTAAACGGGGTAGCATTGACTTACTGCTTCACCAAATTAGCTTTTCTGCTGTTATCTGAAACCACGTTCTTATTTTGTTTAAAATTGTATTGAAAAAGTTTTTTTATATAATATTAAATGATTTAAAATCAACGCTATTTGAAATTTGAAAAATTAATTAAGTATTGTAAAGTAAAATTACTAACAGTACTAATCGCTTTGAGAGAAAAATAAAAATTCACCATCGAATATTATTGACTCCAGTTATACTTGAGTAATTGTGGTAATAAGTTTTAATTGAAATAAAAATAATGATGTATGTACTAGAAAGCCAAGTTAACGGAGAAAATTGGTTTATTCGTTTATGGAAACCGTAAAAAATTGTCGGACTATCATTAACGAAAATGATGCTTAACTAATTTTGAAAATAATTGCAAATTCAAGCAAAAACTTAGGCTATGTACAAAAAAGCGAAACTAAAGGAGAAATGGTAGTCTACAGCCGTCATTATCCAACAGTACGATAAATTTTACCACAATATTTTTCTTCGTGTGTTAATCCTATTAAGTATCTGTATTAAATACCACGTATTTTGGTTCTATTAACCAGAATTATGTTGTTGTTTTACCAGAAATGTCACTACCATACACTACGAAAATTTTACCGGAATTTTTTTCTCTGTGTATTAATGCCATAAGGCCCGTGTGGGAGAAGATAGTCAAATTAAGAAACAGCTATAACAATCAACTGAATTAAACTCCGCAGTTGACAATCAAAGATATGAAATAGGGACTTCACTGTATTCTAAAATTTTTAAATCTTTGAAAATAATATTAGTTAAGCAGATGAAAGGAAAATAATGAAGTTGATTCGAGTTCTTCTTTTTTGGGAAACGTAACACTGGATGTTTTGAAAAGTTTTTAAAATTTTTATCTCGGAAAAAATAAAGTTAATTATTTTTTTTTGTGCTAAAATCCTTTCAAAGTTTTTTTCCTATGTAAATTGTTTCAATTTCGTTTTTATTTTATTTTATTTATTTTATTTATTTTATTTATTTTATTATATTTTATTTTATTTATTTTATTTTATTTATTTTATTTTATTTTATTTTATTTATTTTATTTTATTTATTTTATTTTATTTATTTTATTTCATTTTATTCTATTTATTTTATTTTTTGTTATTCTATTTTATTCTATTCTATTTATTTATATTATTTATTCGTTTATTTTTTTATTTGTTTATTTGATTATACATTTGCTTGATTTGCATATTTGTAATACAATTAGTTTATCCACAATATTTTAAACATCCTTAACATTTCCATATCTCCATAAATTTTGAAAATATCCAGACACTTTTTTCTTACGTCAGCAAATAATTGCTGCACTATCGTTTATTTTCTCTAATTAAAACGCCTGTTTCACACACCGAAGTGAACAATCAGTTCGAGTATTCACCTTCGAAAACAATCTCAGCATAAACAAGAGAATATCGTACATTCATTATAAAATATTTCAATTCTTCATTTGAAATACAATCATAAATCCCCTTTTTCATCATTTTTATCTCACTTCTCAATACAATGATTTCATGTTAATTCATTTATGTCTAATAAAACAGCCCTACACTGCACAGTAAAATTGTATCTAAATTATCCTATTATAAATGTATATCAACCTACAGCACCAAAAAATTTATCTTTTATTAGGTGAAATCTAGAATAACCATGATAAATACTTTTGTCGATTATATTTAAACATACTCGTTTTAATTTCAAATGATGTCTTTCCTGTATGGTGATTCTCAACCATCTCGTTCTCCAAAATAACGATACTATATCAAAATATCATTTTTAATCCCAGCGAAATATCATTCACGTGTAACTCATACAGCAAATGACTACTTTTTATTGACGAATAAATAACTAAGCCAATTATTTTAAAGCTATTCTAGAATTCTTTTTCATAATAAAATCGCTTGCTTCTTTATCTGAAATCCAATCATTTATTTTCCGCTTCTTTTAGTTTCCACCATCTGATGTTATGAGAATACAAAATAAATAATTCTTCATAACATTCGAATCCAAGTGCATTACTTTTTCGTCTGCAAGCCTTTGTTTTGTTACTATATTTCTTCTACCCTTATTAAAGAACATTTTTTTCACACGCTAGAACATAACACCATTTGGAATATCCCCTCTTATTTTTTTCTTGGATGCATTTTCGATGCAAATATCACGATTCCGAAATCCCCATTTGCCTCATTTTTATCTCATTCCGTAAAACCATGATTGCTCGTCCATGAATAAATAACAAGAATTTCCCCGATGCGTTATAGAAGAGGAGAAAATAAACGAACAAAAAAATATTCTGAGAGGATAGAAAAGTTAAATTCGCTACACGCTATCGAAGATCATTAGAAGGAAGAAAATAGAGCGAACACGTTGCCATTCCATGCGGTATAAGGTAACTTCCGCCCAAGGAAGGATAATTTTGAGGCAGCAGAAGACACTGGTAGATCTTTGGATGCTGCATTTGAATATTTGTGATTTCTGGAATAGAAATACGAAAGAGAAGAAATGAGAAACAAGAACTTCTGAAGTTCTTTTTTATCACTATTTGTTGAATATCTCTCGCAAAAGTGATAGGGGGGATTTTGTTTTGAAATTTCAAGGGAATTCGTTCTTCTTTGTATTCATTGTACCTTTTAATGCCGAAATTCGAACTTAGCATTGCTTTGGGCAAAATCCAATTTAAAAGTTTAAATCTGCCTTTATTTTAACTTCGATTTTATTTAAACGTAAAAAAAAATAATGGTTTTGCTGAAATTGTTTTATTTCAGACGTTTTATAATGATTAAGAAATAAAAATTTTAAAAAATTGGGATACTTTGAATGAATTATCTGGTTTATAAAATCTAATGTTTCAAAGCTGTAGTGGTCCATTTAAAATACTTTTTGTTACTATCAGGTTGAGAAAAAAATTCATTGTACTTCCTGTAGTTCTTAAAAAGAGCTTCTTGTAAAAGTAAAGCATTCATTTAACAACTTGTTCTGGGTCAGAAAAGTCAGGGACAGTAAAACATAATGTTGAGGCCGATAGCCTGATAGTGACTATGTAGTCAGCACTGAGCGACCAATACCTTTATTTCCGAAGCTGGTGCCCATTAATCTGAAGGGGCGGGCTTCTAACCTCTACTCGAAATTGAAACCCAGTACTTCACAATGACAGCTCAGCGCTTAACAACTGTACAGGTTTTAAACTGTACGCACCATAATTAAGGTGATTAATAGAAGAAGGTTCAAAGTGACATTGTTGCAAAAATTGAGATTATTTTTTTTAATAACGGCAGGCACTTGAACTCTCGTTCTTCACCTCGGACGATGCCGGAAGTGTTGCTCATTTAGCGTTACCCAGTGGGCACCTGTGAACCTAAGTCACGGAGGCGAGGAACATTACCCACGCCACAAACCAGTTCATAGGGCGGACCACATTCACACATCAGNTTTAGTAATAAGTTTGGTTAGGTTGTTTGCTGCTTCAATAGCTTGCTGCAGTAATTTTTGCATGCTCGGTTCCTCGTTTCCTGGGTTGCTTTTTAGTGCGTTTGCATAACTCTTGGGTTGGTCACTTCCTCTAGTAATAATGTTTCTTTTAAAATCATACGATTTACCCTTATAATATTGGTTTTGTATTTTTTTAACTGCATCCTGAAAAAATTCGCATTCTTTGGAATTAGCTGAATGTTCCTTGAGGCAGTTGCAACATTTGGGCTTATTAACAAATTTGTCTGGGCAGTTTTCTCGACGATCCGGACGAGGAGGCAAGACTATGTCTAGCTTTCCTTCACCACCGAAGAGTACGCGTAAAGTTATATATCCTAATCTTATAAGACCAGATTTACAACCGGGCGAAATATATGAAAATCAATATGGAGACTTCATATATAGGAATAAAAGAGGTAACAGCACCGATATGCTCACGGACTTCCAGGTTCCCGAGGGAGCAACCAGGCCATACTACTCAGCTAATCCAATTCCAGACCCAGTGACAACTATGCCTGAACAGCCGAGTACCCCTGTGGAAACTCCAATTATGGAGATGGAAGAAAATGAACCTGCAACGGAAATCGACATCATCACTCCTCTCACAGACCATGAACGGAACCAAGAGCCGACACAAGAGGCTTCGGCCTCCGAATCGGAAAAACAGACCGAGAACATCATAGAACCCCCGACAAAGAAAAGGAGGAAGAAGAAGAAGAAAAAGCCCACTGATGTAAATAAATCCACTGTGAGCACTACTACAACGACGTCTAACAGCATTTCTCCTTCAGAGCCCATTTCACAACCGGAGCCAGTGAACCCTCCAACATCGGAAACTATGGATGTGATCTCAAATAATGACAAAGAGCCTCCCAGAAAAGCAGAAAAAGCTCTTCCAGCTAAATTTGCCAAAATCATCATCCGTGGACTCCCAGATAATTTTAAAACTGAGATAATTTCCCAAGAATTTGGGAAATTGGACCTGAAACTACACAGTGTTACCCAGTTTAAGAAGAGAGTGGGTGGAGCTTATAAGCCCCTCCCCCTGTTCCTTATCATCGCACCAATAGCAGACCAGGAAAAGATCTTCTCCCTAAAGAACATACAGCAGAATAACATCAGCACCGAGAGATTCCGTGGCGGCCGGTGGCAGCCACAGTGCTTTCGGTGCCAGGGCTTCAGCCATACTCAAAGAACTTGTACCAGCCAGCCTCGATGTATGAAATGTGCTGAAATGCACTACTCGTACGAATGTGTTAAGGATAAAGCTTCTCCCGCCAAGTGTTGCAACTGCGAGGGAAATCACACCTCAAACTTCACTGGGTGCGAGGCCCGCCCCAGTCGAAAAAGACCTCAGATCAAGCCCACACCTGCAACTACAGCTCACAGATTAGTCTCACTAGTGAAAGAATTGCAGGAGCTACTCAAAAATCAAGAAGTGACAAGATTACTACAATCTCTACTCAACGGGGACTCCCCATCTCAATGATGATCATCTCACCTTCACTCAAGCCCTACTCCAATGATAAACTGAACTCTCTCAGAAATTTTATTTCGAACTTTCTAAACATATGACTCCCAAGCATATGTCTACTCAGAATCGATGAATCGGTTGGTGGCCCTTCGGGCCAAATACCGAGTTCCTACTAATATCAAGCATCTCATTTCTTTCTGATGCACTGATGAAGGTTGTCCTTTGAGCATCCGAAACAGCTGTCTGCTTTTAATAATATTTTTGTGCTCTTTAACGTTGTCTAACTTAGTTTGTATTTTAGCACAAAGGTCGCCCACTTGTGTATTTAAAAACCAAACATTCTAAAATTAATTTGAGAATTATTAATTGTTAAACTTGAAGTAAAAAATACCCTGCGAGCCACTTTGAAGCCCACAGGAATGCAACTAAAAAGTTGAAATTTGACGTGCTTGAAAAAGCCATATTTTTTTATCAACTTAACAGAAGTTTTTTATTTTTTTCAAAATTCCAATTTGTTCAAAAGTTATAGTGATTTTAAATGGGAATTGAGAGCTTTTTCTCTTCTTTTTTTCCACTTTACGTTATATTTTGTTTCGTTGCGAAAAACTACAATATACGACTTAAAAACCTTTTATTACGAAAGTGTGTAGATAAACACATGCTGGGATAAAAAAATTCAACATTTGATTATTAGTTCAAGAGTTATCAACTACTTAACTTGCAGTTAAAAATATTAAATTGTCTACTCTGCAAGAACACAAAACTGCAACTACCGAGTTGAAATTTGACATGATGAAAAGACCAATTTTCATTTGCAAACTTATAAGGCGAGATTTATATGAAATCTCAATTAGTTTGAAAGTTATTGCAATTTAAGTTATTGAATTTAGAAACTATTCTACTAGTTTTACTGATTTATATATATCTGTGATTAAGAACTATATTCTAACAATTGATTTTAAATAGTAATTTAAGTATTAGTAGAGACTAATAAATTTAATCAAAAGGCTTTTTTTTTATTTTGAAACTATTTTTTAATACCTCGTAGATATTGAAATTCCTCATCATTCATTATTCCATGGTACAAAAACGCGAAATAACCCCATCTTAGTTATCTACAGAAACTTTTATCTCTTTCAAACCGCCATTTTTCTTCACCAAAATCAAAAAATGTAGCAACTCGAAAGCGCCTAGGTATAATCCAAGTAATTAATATCAAAACTATTCAACAAACTTAACTATCTTGATAAAAGTTTTACATTTTTTTTGTTTCAAGTATTTTTTAAATAAACTAATGATTCTTCTTATCTCGAATTAAAAATAAAGCTCAAGTGACAGTTCGTAGAAGCTTATTAATATCACATTTTTCAAAACTGAAGATAAAGATAATTTATTTTTATTTTTATTCCTAATTTACTTTGCAGAATTTAACAAGCCATTTTTCTTTTCCTTCGTCTTGTTAATGTTCTTCGGGGTTAACTTATATTTTATCTTTCGCCTCCATTAGAACGGACTTTTTACAAATTGAAGTCAACGAAGGCAAAAGCCAGTGTCCTTATTAAAAATTTTACATGTAAGCTGACTAAATTATTCATAATTTTCTTACAATATTTCATAATTTTAAAAAATTATCTTAACTTTAAGCACTAAGCTACTTCAGGATTGTTATTATTATTGGGTGTTGTATAAGCAAAATTTTATTTAGCTAGTAATATCTTTAAGCGCTATCTTTAAATAATTTCAATTCAATAAAGAAATTTTATTGGCATGAAAATCCAACCCATTTAGATAATTTTATTATTAATATTTTAAAAAAATAATGCTAATAGTTTGGAAAAAAAGAAGAAAAAAACGATGAAAAAAGTATTAACGCTAGAAGGCTAAACAAAAATTACAAAAAATGTATCCGGAATGCAATTTTTACCTTTAAATATATCTCCAATCCAGTTATTCGTCCCTCAGATAAATAGTACTGTTGTCTATAAATCGCGTTCCTTTAACTTAAGATTATTTAATACTAAAAAAAATTTTTAAATTTGCACATTTAAAGGCAAAACTAAATGAATCGAATAAAATAAAAAATATTTGTGACTCCATCTAACTCTATATTTTTTGCCAGCATTTCTTTTTCAAGATAATTCGTGATCGCAACGCTAGAGTACGCCCTCTAGCGGAGCCTGAAAATATCAGGCATTTATTCAATAAATTTTCATTTAGTTCTGTCATAATCATTGGCAGAGTCGGACGCCATTTTCTTAGTAGCAAATAAGAAGCAAACTTTCCCTTAGGAAAAGGCAGAAGAACTTGAAAAAAGTAACCAGAACATTGAGAAATCTTTTTGAAACAGAACACGCCAAACACTTGAAGACGAATTTCTCAATAATTTTTGCCTTTCTAATATTAACAAGCTTGCAACCGATAACTTCCGATTTCGTAATTGCATACTGTTACAGATGTGTGTATTACGGTAAAATACATTTTTTTTGTCTTCAATTCATTACAAATTAAAGTGAAGTCAACATTGCTTAGTTTATTCCAATAAATAAATGTAATTTCATAACTGTAATTGTATTAGAATAGTTTGGAAAACAACAATAAAGAATCAACCGAATTACTTGAAATAATATCATTTATGTTGATTATTAATAAATTTTTATCGTTTACTTGGTAAGTATTTTTTAATTTTGAGTGATAAATTTCAACTAAAATTCAGCTATTCTGTTTTTAAGTTACATATTGAAATTCATATTGAAATGCAATTATAAATTTTATTGCGTGGTAAGTCATCTTATAGTAATGAAGGGATAATATATGAATATATTGTTTGAGAATAAAGTTTTCAAATGAAGAACATATCATTTTGGAATTCTTCGGATTTCTAAAGGAGTTAAGTGTTATAATTTTTATAATAAAATGATGCAAAACTACCCCTATTTTATACTATGGTAAGTTTCTTAGACTTTTCATTCAATACGAAATTAATACAATATTAAACAGTGATGTATTTAATAATTCCAACACTAGCTGTGTCGTCTAAAGGTAAAAGATAGCCTGGAAGCTGCAAGTACTAAGATTTTTCTGATAAACAATTGACAGGAAGCTTAAACTTCTTCAGTTTTGATAAAGCATCACAAAAGAAGCATGGTATTTCTTTTAAGACAATCATTCATAGAATAACTATATTTTGTTTCTAAATTTTAGTACAACAATGTAAGAAAATAAAACAAACTTTGAAGTATCCCATCGTAATAGCTACATAAAAAAAACTCAATAATTCGTTCTTTTTTATGTATAAATAAATGCAGAAATATTGTAATGCTTGTCCTCAATCGAAAGCGTTGCTGCTGTCTATAACAAAAAAAAGTAGTACATCAGCCCATTTTTATAAAAATATTGAAAGAAAATATATCGATCGAAAATCTAGAAAAAGTATGACCCTTATTTATGGTACTTATTAAACTATACTACAGCACAAAATCATTCGAGACGCATTTTAAAAAATTTGTTAAAAGTTGTATTCCAGAATATTCTTAATATTATAACGAAACACGAATCTTCAGAAATAGCAAGCAGTTGCTGGCATGAGTAAATTAATGATATAAAATTTGTCTTAAAAACCATCGTTAAAAAATATATTTAGGATTATATGATGTGAAATTTTAAACGCACCTAAATCCAAGTAAATACACATATTCAAGCATAAAATATATTCTTCCTTTCTTATTTATGCACTTTTAATAACATGTGCTTAGATTGGACGCAACTTTACATAAGTTTCCCAGACGTGGATTCATAATGTCTAACTATACGTATATGAAAATTTAATGATGGTATCGCAGTTTTCTATTGTTGTTCGTGCATTTTTATTGGACGGCAAATCACAATGTAGGATCCAGTTTTTCCACATTTATTAGTTTTTAATGTATCCGCCCATTTGGTAAGTGAAAATATTAAAAAAAGGTTGTGAACTCATAAAATTTGTTAGAACAATATAATGTTATAACAATATAAATATTATTTTAAAAAATGATTACTTAGAAAAATTACTTCTGTTCATCAATTGATCTAAAAAATTTTAATACTTAATAGATAATAATATTTGGACGGGGGGAGTGAAGGCACAAGCGTAAGCAAACATAATTCCTTTTTGTACATATATGTTAAGTGAATGATTTTAACTTAAGTAGAAAATTGTTTTTTGCCAAGAAATAACAATTATTGCGTAACAATCATCGATTATGGTGAGCTGCAGCAAACAGGGGGATTAGCTCTCTAGTATTCATATAAGATTCACAAAAATAT
Source organism: Parasteatoda tepidariorum (assembly GCF_043381705.1). Classification (NCBI taxonomy): domain Eukaryota; kingdom Metazoa; phylum Arthropoda; class Arachnida; order Araneae; family Theridiidae; genus Parasteatoda; species Parasteatoda tepidariorum. The sequence goes on from NC_092205.1 coordinate 7,848,402, forward strand.
AAAATGGCTGAATAACTTATTTTTCAATGTTTATTAATTAAAAGTCACGTGATTTGTATTATCAAATGAGATAACTGGAAAAAACGACGTGATAATTCAATATTAAGGCAACATAGAAAAATAGTGTCTTAAAAAGCGACATTTTCTGTTGTTGTTGTCTTTTTTTTAGAAATGAGACCATTTGTAAAGTGTCAAGAAGTTAAATTATTTTCCTCATCAAGACGTCAACGTATTAATGTATCTATAATGAAACGTTAAAAAAAATCTTGTACAGAGCATGAAAAAGTATCAATAAATCATATATTTGACTTAAATGTATTAAAGTTATTCCACATGTCAGAGGAACAACCATGAATTATAATTTTACACAGGATTTTTAAGAATATGAATAAAATTATTTTTACCCATTCATATTTGGCACTGAGACATTTCAGGCAAGGATACATTTTACACGATAGTTTGACATATATATTCAATGATTTCCTGCATTACGTAAGGGGGAAGAAAACCGGGGAATCTCCCATTAAAAGCCGACACTCAAATTTAAAAACATTTCACGCCTAATCAAACGAGATTTTAGCCATCTTCTTCCACGTATTTTCACTTAATCGAAATTCTCAAAACTTCTAAATCATTCAATTTCACAATTTTTTTATAAACATTCACACTCTAGAATGACTTGGATCTCGGTGGAATTTCTTCATCAAACTACGCTTAGAAAGTAAAAGTACGTGAAATGCTAGAATATCGTAAAATCTCACAATTAAAAACTTACATTTAAGTTCCAAAACATTTCACACCTAATCAAAACAATTTTTAGCCATTTTTCTTCCGTGTATTAATCGAAATTCTCAAAGCTTCTAAATCATTCAGTTTCACAATTCTTTTACATACATTCACACTCTAGAATGACTTGGATCTCGGTGGAATTTCTTCATCTAACTACGCTTAGAAAGTAAAAGTACTTGAAATGCTAGAATATCGTAAAATCTCCCATTAAAAACTTACATTTAAGTTCCAAAACATTTCACCCCTAATCAAAACAATTTTTAGCCATTTTTCTTCCGTGTATTAATCGAAATTCTCAAAACTTCTAAATCATTCAATACGCTTAGAAAGTAAAAGTACTTGAAATGCTAGAATATCGTAAAATCTCCCATTAAAAACTTACATTTAAGTTCAAAAACATTTCACACCTAATCAAAACAATTTTTAGCCATTTTTCTTCCGTGTATTAATCGAAATTCTCAAAACTTCTAAATCATTCAATTTCACAATTCTTTTATATACATTCACACTCTAGAATGACTTGGATCTCGGTGGAATTTCTTTATTTATCTAACTGCGTTTTCAGTGTTAAAAAAAAAGGAAGTTTTTTTTCCATAAAATTCCTGTATTCCATTTTCTTCTCACTGTTCAAGACAGAGCAATACACCAAATTACCTCCAAAAGCTAATATCTGACATTTTTTTCCCAATAAATCATTGCCAGTCATCCATTATCCAGAACGCCCCCTTGTTGTTCTTCAACCACATTCTTTTTTCTTGGCGACCATTAGAAAGGTCTCCATTCCCTACTTTCACACCCACGCAAAAGGAAGGTAACATTAAAAGAAAGAAAAATAAAGGTATTGTTCTTTTGTCCTGGTATTATAGCAGAATACAGATGAACGTTCGAAAATTCTCAGTCTGGCACTTGGAAGAATTGTGGTTACGTGTCCGGCGTATGTTACCAATTCTCCAGAATGATCCCTACTCATTGGGGAGAGGAATCCACCCTTAGAAAACGACCCGTTTTTCTTCTTGCAAATTGAATAGAAATTCCTTTGGGAAAGTTGGCAATGGGTACGACAAATAACAGTATAAGCTCTTATTTATCTATATCGTTTTCAATGCGTGTGGGGGTAGATGGTCGTATCACTAACTTTAGACGCTTATGGTGGTGGAACTCAAAAAGAAGTAAATTTTTTGTTAAGAGCAATTTTCGAAAACGTTCCTTTTCTGATAATTTTTTTTATTTTATTCTTTCAATAAAATGCTTTGCGTTATTGTTGGTCGTTATGTCTTCTTTTTTTTTTCTATAGGCTGGAAAGAATATTTCTAGTAAGTTGTGTTGTAACAAACTATTAGACAACACGTTACCTTATTTAAGACACAATCAGAAATTTTTTCTTCAGCAATTGATATTGTGCTGGAAAAAAAATTAAGTACAGTAGTTTACACTTTTAAAGTAGCTGTTAAAAAATAACAGGGCAATAACCATTTATGAAGAAAAGTTACTTATCGTTTTACGACTTGATAAGTAGCAAACAATTTTCAACTCGAACATTATCCTGTTCATTCATGAAACCCTAAATGCCATGAAATATTAGTGGCAAGTAAGGTGATGGTTGTGCCAAGTTAGATTATTTAAAAAATCTGATCTTGATTTAGGAATTCATATTTGTACTGAAAAAACATCTTCATGCATTGTTGTTTCTAATGACACTCGCACAAGTCAAACTCACCAGCTATTGGTCTTATGCAATTCAAGTCAGAAAGGTGCGCCTTTTTCTTGACAAGAGAGCGCCACAAGGGTGAAAGTATATTTCAGCTCAGAGCCCCACTGATAGATAGCAGTACCACTCATTCATAAGACCATTACCTCAATTTAGACATAGATTTGAAAGGAAAGGGAATTTTCAGCAGATACCTGCACCCATCGTACTACTCAGTGATCGACCGCAGAACTTTCGATTCCACTTCGCTACGAGCACGTGGGTCTGCGTTGAGAATCGAACCCTGGTCACTCCGGACCAGAGTGTGATTCTCTAACCACAAGGCTACATGGCCTCTTTTCGTTATGCTAATATCTGAAAGTGGGTTACGATTTTAAAACATCTCTTGAAGATATCTACCAGTTCATTTATAGCGAAAAACAATGAGTCGTTTTATGACAAATATTTGATATGAGTAGAAAGCAATTTTGTACTCCATATTCATTCTATTTGCCACAAAAAAATGGATTCAAATATGGTTAGGATTGTGAAGTAGTGCCTAAGATTTTACATTGTACTAAGATTTTACATTGAAGAAAAAATTACATCAGATTTCTCTCTGAAAGTATTTTACACTTTTAAGTAGTGAAAGTCGGGATATGATTAGCATATGGGTAATATGTGGGGAAAATATTGAATATGCATACATGAAATTTGATCCTTCAATATTAGCTTTTAGAAATGCCTAAATCAACAATATCATCCGGTGAATGTAGACAATCCCATAGTCGCTTTGGTAAATGTTCGAAATATATACTAGGTCTAGTTAAGTGTCACTGCTCAGTATACATTTGCCTGGTATGCCCTACATAAATTTTTTTTAAGGTCAAGTGCCGTGACCAGTACGCATGTAACCGCGGTACTCCGAACACTGATGCTTCTCCTAAAATATCGTCAGCAGATATTAAAATATAGAATAAATATAATAATATCAACGAATAAATTAATATCAAATGATATAAAACAAATATTTCGAATTTTCCCCAAAGCGACAATGACATTCACCGGTGAAAGTCGACATTCTCTTGATTTCGGTCATGTAAATATGAATAAAATTNTAATTAAAAACCATCAAAATAAATTTGCGGTTGCTTTTGACCGTTCTCTCCTCTACTCCGTCAATTTAAACTCGACTTCATCAGAAACCCTAACTCAAATGTGGGACCTTCTACCATCCCACAAACTATCTCAGGCCAATGGCAAGCAATAACATTTACTCTCAGCGATAAGGGGTAAAGGGTGGACGGGATGTTCAAGACTAATTAAGTGAGAGTGGAGTGGTAAGTTGTTCGAAATCCCATGCAGATTTTCTGTTGATGCGTTCGGTTTCAGGTTATTAAATTCGATTTTAAGACCCAGGACTGTGGCCTGAGGATTACAGGGCCCGAGGATAGGTTACGACTGCTGCTGTGTCATCAGAATTCTATGAGGCGGAAGTGCCAACGAGATTCAAAAGGGAGATACTTTAACGTACACATTGGCGGAAACTGTTTAATTTGCAGTTAAGGAAATTGTGATTATTTTATTCCGCAGTTATGGCTGTTCATTAATTTTGCTAAAAGTTTTAATTGAATTTCCGAATTTTAAGTTATTCCATCCAAAATTAAATGTTTGACATGGTTTCAGCGAATACTGTGTTGGTTGTCTTTAACTTATTTATGACTAGCTAAAACAAACATGTGAATGCTTAAATGTTAACAGTATGTAGTTCTCAAAAGAAGTACTTGTATTACTATTCCATAATCATTTAAGATAACAAAGAGATGTTTTGATAGCTCTTTTTGATCTTGCCATCGATTTTCTGACTGAATTAGCTATCACATATTTTTTTTTCCGAATAAATGTCTTTCTAATGAATTTCAGAGAGCATTATTAAAAATTTAGAGTCATTAAGAGAAATCTGTGTCATTTTTGAATTGATATTTTACATCATTTAAAAAAGTGATATATAGTCAAGATTATGATTCACGATAATTTTTGCTGGCGATAATATAGCAATAAAATTTCGCTTGTAGCAGTCAGAAAAAAAAGGAAACTTCTTCACATTTAAATGTTCAAATGATCTAAATAGTCGGAAAGCAGTCAGAAATTTAAATGACGATAATTTGACGATAAAAATAACGAAAAATTCTACCGCTGTTAACAAATTTTAGTATGGTATTCTCGTAGCCAATCAGAAAGTAGTCAAAATTTTGATTGAGGATAAATTTTCGTTGACGATAATGTGACGATCAAAAAGCAATTAAAACTTACATAGCCAGAAAGTGAACAACATTTCGATATCAAGATTCCACACAACATACGAGAGCGAATTACTGAAAACGTAATTCTAATTATTTTTATTCATTTAAGATAAGCGAAAAAAACAAAAGAAAAGAAAAACGAAGAAAATTAATACGTTTTTTTTACCGCCCATAAGCTGCAAGTATATAGAACCCGTAAAATAAGTTTAACAAATAGAGAAAGCACGGAAAACTTTATAATGAAAAGATAAATGAAAAAAAACGAAGAAAAATTTTTAAAATAAAATATTTTTAAAACTATTTTTCAAAAATTATGTTAAATAGCCGGAAAACAGAATAATGAAAGGATATAATCTCGCCATCAGCTCACACGATTGTATCCGCTAAAAGGAGTGCTTTCTGATATTGTATTAATGAAGTCAAAGCAAAATATATCAATATCATTTTTTTACTACTTTCACACTATAGTATTGATGTATATTGCTTTGGCTTCATTAATACAATATCAGAAAGCACTCCTTTTAGCGGATACAATCGTGTGAGCTGATGGCGAGATTATATCTTTTCATTATTTTGTTTTCCGGCTATTTAATATATATATTTTTTAAAAACTTTTACAAATATTCTATTTCAATGATTTTTCTTCTTCGCTTTTCATTAATCTTTATTATATTAATTATATTATTTTCCATGGTTTCCCGATATTTTAATTATATATATATACATATATAATATACATCTATTGAAGAATCTACAAACAAGGAATTCATTTCATCGTAAAATACCTTTAATTTTAATTGAGTTCGTACCGTCTACAAATGCGTTAAAAATAATGAGACATTCTTAGCTTGAAGCGAACTTGGCATGAAAATTAGTTCCTCATTTTTTGAACACTAAGGCAATTGTATAATAAACTGATTTCAAAACGAAAAGCTCATTAGAGAGAATCTGGGGCTCCTATTTTAAATTTTTTTTTAAAAATTGAGTCAGTTTTTTTAGTTATTCACTATGGAATAGCTTATTCATCGACAAAAACAGTAATTTATTTCTCGTATAGAATAAAAAGAAAATTTATAATTATTTTCCGAATATCCAGAGGTGCGTGCTTTTGTCTGCGATAAAATCCCTTAGTTTCAAAGCTTCATATTTTGCTTTTAATTGCAAAAGAATATGATTTTTTTTTTAATCAAAAATAACGCATTTTTGAAAATAAATTGAAATATGCTTCGGATGTTTCTTTTTAAAATCAATTAAAATATTTCTATAAGCTTCCTGTCACTTAATGTTAGTTTCAAACTTTCTATTTTTTAAGGGAAATAAAATGTTTTACGGACTTCAGAAAAAAAAATTATAAATTTTTGTAAGTAGCAGCGGAATGTTTGCCTATGAACTCAGAATAAAAAATCTATGTCCTATTTGGTTAAATTAATTCATAGAATGGTAACTTATTATTCATTCATTAATAAACAATCTATTGTAGTATTAACAGATCTTAAGAAACTATGTGAAAATGTAGAAAAATATGAAAAACAAGGAACTCATAAACAACAATTTGGTATAAATACATATAACCGTCGTTGAACAGCCGACTCAATTTTTTGGTTTACGACTATTTATGTTCAACTCCGTAGTCATGTCATTTTGAACCAATTCAGAAGACAAGGAAACTCCTGGATCAGTACCCTCAGAGGTATGATTTGTATGAGAACTTGGAGGACTTTGTGACTCGACAGATTTAACGTGCATTAGTCACCATTTACTACACGGGGTGTCTTCGGTCGGCGGAGATCAAACCCATGACCCTTTGGACATGTGCCCAGTAGCCTACCAACCAGGCTATCCCGGTTGGTACAAGTATAGTCAAAAGGAGGACAATGAATTCCCCCCTTGTATAATTACGAAATGTATCGGTCTTCGTTAAACTGTTCTACCGTAAAGTGCTCGATTTCAAGCGCGGGTCGTCGGACTACTAAAGCAGAGGATCCAACCCCTCTGCAAAGGATCAAAATAGTGATGGCGTGTCTTCGGATCATCCTCTGGGATGTTTCCCACACCGTCGTCAGTAGACCATTGTGCAGCTCTAGTGCGACGTAAATGAAGTACCTATCTAACTAATTACAAAATCTTTTAACTTTTACATCAAGTTTTAAAAAATTTTGATATTATCAAGGAGACTCAGNAGTTTCAAAGCTTCATATTTTGCTTTTAATTGCAAAAGAATATGATTTTTTTTTTAATCAAAAATAACGCATTTTTGAAAATAAATTGAAATATGCTTCGGATGTTTCTTTTTAAAATCAATTAAAATATTTCTATAAGCTTCCTGTCACTTAATGTTAGTTTCAAGCTTTTCATTTTTTAAGGGAAATAAAATGTTTTACGGACTTCAGAAAAAAAAATTATAAATTTTTGTAAGTAGCAGCGGAATGTTTGCCTATGAACTCAGAATAAAAATCTATGTCCTATTTGGTTAAATTAATTCATTGAATGGTAACTTATTATTCATTCATTAATAAACAATTTATTGTAGTATTAACAGATCTTAAGAAACTATGTGAAAATGTAGAAAAATATGAAAAACAAGGAACTCATAAACAACAATTTGGTATAAATATATATATAACCGTCGTTGAACAGCCGACACAATTTTTGGTTTACGACTATTTATGTTCAACTCCGTAGTCATGTCATTTTGAAAAAATTCAGAAGACAAAAAAACTCCTAGATCAGTACCGTCAGAGGTATGATTTGTATGAGAACTTGGAGGACTTTGTGACTCGACAGATTTAACGTGCATTAGTCACCATTTACTACACGGGGAGTCTTCGGTCGGCGGAGATCAAACCCATGACCTTTTGGACATGTGCCCAGTGGCCTACCAACCAGGCTTTGCCGGCCCTTGGTATAAGTATAGTCAAAAGGAAGACAATGAATTTCCCCCTTGTATAATTATGAAATGTATCGGTCCTCGTTAAACTGTTCTACCGTAAAGTGCTCGATTTCGCACAGGTCGTCGGACTATTAAAGCAGAGGAGCCAACCCCGCTGCAGAGGATCAAAATTGTAATGGCGTATCTTGGGATCATCCTCTGGGATGCTGCCCAGACCGTCATCAATAGCCCATTGTGCAGCTCCAGTGCGACCTAAATGAAGTACCCACTTAACTAATTACAAAATCTCTTAACTTTTGCATCAAGTTTTGAGAAATTTTGATATTATCAGGGAGACTCATGGACTATATAGCGATTCTTTTCCATTGGTCCCGCAGTGGACTGATCGTTAAGACACGGTTCCCAGCAGATCACCGAAGTCAAGCATCACTGGCTGCGGTCAGTGTGCGGGTGGGTGACCACTTGGATCAGCCTGCGTAGGGACCGAGGGTGTGCGGTATGGGTCCTCGTTAAACTGTTCTACCGTAAAGTGCTCGACTTCGCGTGCAGGTCGTCGGGCTACCGAAGCGGGGGTGCCATCCCCTCCGCAGAGGATCAAAATTGTGATGGCATGTCTTCGGATCATCCTCCGGGATGTTTCCCAGACCGTCGCCAATAGCCCATTGTGCAGCTCTAGTGCGACGTAAATTAACAACAACAACAATCTTTTCCATTGATGGGACTCAAACTTGAATAAAACCGATGGATGGTAAACTAGAGTTGCTCTCTCACCTTCCATTGACCACAGTATACTGGGCTTAAAATATCAAGTAGTAAATGGATCATGGGTTAAAATCCCCTTGCATAAGTGTTAGTTCCCTCAAAAAACTCCTATGTGAAGACAAGTTTGGCCCACTGCTTTATCCAGGAGTTCCTTTATCTTCTGGGTTAGGTTCAGAATTAGAAGTCTATTGAGTTGAAGATTGATAATCCCAAACCAAAAGATTGGAGGGCTTCTAAATCCAGGTTTTAAAATAAAAAAATTGGAAAATGTTTATTTTCTGATATGTTTATATAGGGGGATTGGAAAGTGCCTGACCAAGATTAAAAGGATACTAGAGGAGACGAATAATAATAAAATGCGTGCTTGAAAAAACAACCTGATATTATTAAAGAATGAAATGGATGGCCCACTTGATTCGAATGAATAATGACAATAAAATAAAAAAGACCCACTGGAACAAGAAAGTGGTGATACCCGCGGTTGAGATAAGCTGATTCTGACAATTGATTTTCTTGGAATTAAAGAAAAGAATCGGGGATCAAAGATAAATCGGAAGTCGTTATGGAGAAATCTTCAGAGGAAGGCATTGGCCCTCATTGGGCTGTCTGGCCAACTATGATGGTGATGATGATGAGTGCCCGAAAAACTGCTTGAATGTAGAAGGGTATAATAAATATTTGCATTATTATGTGACGGTAAACAGAACTGTTTTGTTTCGGTAAATTAAATCCTCATAAGAAAACACATGAGCTAAAACTCTTTTTTTGCTTCCTTCTATAAGAAACGATAGGCAAAAACAGGCTAAATAAAATTGTCATAGTTGTACAAGCAATCAGAAATATTGCGCTTTATGTTTAATAATAAATTATGTGACAACCACATTGTATGAAAACTTCAACAAGGTTCAGTATTATATCCAATTCTAGATTTATAGAAGAAACGTCAACAACAATCCAAACCTCTTATGTGCCTGGATGGTTCTTTGTGGATGCGGCGTAATCCTCTTTCCCGCCAAATATGCTATCATAAAAGCCAATTACTGCAATTTCTCATCACAAAGCCTGCCAATATTTGGCGCGCTGTTTCCAGACGCAATGTTTACTTAGCTGTTTTCCCAAACTAGAAGAATATTTGTTTTGGGAGGAAAATCTGGTATCTACCGAAAATGGGATATAGAATGATTTGGGGTAATTCGCTAGGCCAGAAAGAAAAAAGTTCTATTATCATTCTTTTTCAGTAATAATCTATTACCCCTGTGTATAAAAACAACACATATATTCTGATAGAATAATAGACCAAAATCAATAGATTCCCTCCCGAGGCAACGCGTCATAATAGATCTCAATCTTTTTTTTTTCGTGATTTTCATCAAAATTGGAATAATTCTTCGTCCACAGTTGGTAAATATAGCTATGCTTGTCCCAGAATATGTTTTATATTTCAAAGCTAAATTATTGCCTCAATTTTGTAAAGGAAAACAAGAAGAAAAAAAGCTTTTCTGGGAAAATTCATGAATATCGAAACTGTTGATTTATTCAACAAAACAAATATGCGAAGAATATTTTGAGCCCCGTTAAACCTTACGCTGATGATGTTTAGCACATGTAATTTAATTTTTTATTGTGTACTTTTATATTTTATTCAAGAGGCTTAAGATTCTAATAAGAATGTTTCATTTTAATCAAGCAAAACTATTCAATGGGAATAAGATTTTGAGGAACGAGTTATAAATATTACCCGGCAATGTTCCCTACAAGGCTTAAAACTTAGACGAAAGTGTTTTAAATATAATGCGGCAATGTTGTTCAAAAGGTTTAAGATTTTGACGAAAGTGTTTTAAATATAATTCAGCAATGTTATTCACGAAACTTAAGGTTTTGACAAACAAGTTATAGTCGGGCAATTTTCTTTTCAAAGTTTAAGCTTTTGACGAAAGAGTTTTAAATATAATGCGGAAATGTTATTCGCAAGGTTATTATTCAACGTTATTCAACTCGATGTTATTCAATTTGTTATTCTGAAAAACAAAGTTGTAAGTATAATCCGGTAATGTTCGTTAAGTCGTAAAAGCTAACTTTCATATTTTCACAATTTGCAAATTATAACTTCAGATATTTTTTAAGCTAAATAGTGTTTTGATTACTTAACGCTTTCAGGGGCAAATGGATATAAACTGCTCCACTTATTTTTAGCAATAACCACTAAAAATGCAACAGTTTTTTATCTTTTAAACTACGTGGTTTTCAATCTACCTTTAAGAATTTTGAAAAATGTACATTTCTTCATACAAATACTACAGAAGTCATGAAAAAAGTTTCCTGTTCCTTATTTTTATTACGTGATCAGCTATTTAAAAATATTCCTTGATTTTAAGCTTCGTCAACCATTTTTAAAACAACTGATTGCTTCATAATTCTGTACACGTGTAGCGAATGTGCTCCTATACATCAATATTTTAATAATAAACGTTACGTTGCTTTAAAAATAACAGTAAAAACAAACAATAAAGTGTACATATTATCTAATTTGCAGTAGAAGATTGCAAAATTTTTTCATGCTCTGAAGTAGCGCTCTAATTTAAGATTCATTTTTTTTAATACTTGAATCACAGTTTAAGAAAATAGTTTTACTATCTCACTGTAAAGAAATGCGTACTCAAATTTCACGAAACTTTCTTCGTTATTGACGAAACCGTTTGTTCGTATATACTCCGAGTGTACATTTAGTCAAAGTGACGAAAGTTACTTATTCGAGATCCTTCATGGCGTCAATAATGAAGAAATATCTCGTCCTTCTATTTTTCCACACAAAAAAATAAATAAATAAAAAAGTAAAACTCGTTGTGTTTAAAGTATTTAACTTTTCTAATAATCACTTTATCGTGGGCAACATATATCTGGGTTAATGTCCCCTTAATAACACAAGAAAAACAAATAGAACAGAGAGTCAAATTAGACCCGAACCCGAAGTGGAATTCGAACCCGGGATCTTCTTGGCAGACCAACTCCTTGGACACCATTCAGGCTGGTTGACTTAATTCGGAACTTAATTTTCGATCGTCTAATCTTCTTCCTAGTTTCATCATTCCAATTAACATTCCAATTATCTCCGACAATGCATTACGATGAAGTTTCAAATTCAGGAAACATTTTGATCATATATTTGAGAGTTTCCATTTTGTCACAAATCACGTGATTTTATGACGAAATAATTCTCAAAATTAGCGAAATATAGCTGAAGGATTGCTAAATCGTCAAAAGTGAGAGTGTTCCTTAGATGTATTGGGTTAGCATCTTAGTTCGGGTTATTTTTTAAAAGTTTATATTGTGGAAGCATATCAGTTTCAATGGCAGTCCTTTTTGTCGTTTGACATGAATTTTCAAGCAATAATTCGTTCAATCTTTCTTCGTCAAATTCAACTGAGAGGCCATAGCGCATGTGCGCTTTTTACGTCAAAATTTCAATTCCTAAACTTGGCATACCTATCACAAAGGGTTTTTTCAGCTAAGGCACGCTCCCCATATGCAGCACAAATGCATCGAGCAGCTTTCGCTGATTTAGAGTCTTGAAGCTTGTTAAAAGCAAAGAGAAGGAGTAAAATTCTCCTTAAGAGGAGAAAGAAAAAGGAGAAGAAGAAAAAGAAAGAGAAAGAGCTAAAAGAAGGAGAGAAAAAAAGGAGATACGTTGAGTAAAATTCTCGTTTAACTCAAATTTAGCTCTTAATAATAATAATTTGAAGATTTTGATAAATTAACTCGAAAAAGAAACATAAAAAATAGATTCCAATAACACAAAACATCCTCCTTCGAATCATTTAAAACATTATGACAAAATCTCTTACTCACTTGCAGAATGTTAGAATTAAAAATTTTAAAAAATGCAGTCTGTTTACTTTTTTTGACTGAGATAAAGTAACGAACCAATCAGATCGGTTCTTAACTTCTGTATGAACACACCTTAAAAACATTTTTGTCATGACAAACTATTACACTTTAATTTGACTTTCCGTAATCTGGCAACTTAGTTATGGAACTACATTTTTTATTAATTTTGTTTTCTGTATTCTTTTCGTGTTTTATTTGTGTAATCTTCTTCTCCAATTATTAGGAGGACCGAAAAGTAATATCGTTTCAGTGCATTTGATATTTGTTCCCAAGATCTTATTTTTGATCAATACTGTATTCACAATCGTTAACAACATCCTTTCAATGCCGGATCGAAAATAAATCGAAATGGATCGAAAAAATTGTATTGGCTTTTAAAACTAACGAATATTTGGTGATCTGAAACGACATTACTTTTCGGTATCCCTAATATATCATCCCTAACATCATGTGTAATTTGCAAAATATAAGCAATATTCGGTTCTTGATTTGAAATTTTAATTTTTTGACAACGTTCTAAAAAAGCAAATTTATCTTTTTTACTACCAATTTTTCACACAGAAATGAATTAAAAACAATTTTACAATCAACACCATTATGAATGATTTATTGAAATACCATATTTTACCTACTTTAAGAAAAGAAAGAAAAATATAAAGTATTGAAATTTTAGAGGGGTAGCTTATGACACATCAAGTTTATTCTAATTTAGAGGAGTAACGGTATGTTAAATTGAAATAAATGCTCTTGAATCGAAACCAATTCTCTAAATTTCACATTGCAATCTATGTTAAATAAGGATATAAATGTATTTGAAATAAGCTATTCCCCTAAATTTTCTGACACACAATACGTCATTTAAATTTTCAATTTGACTTACATTTTCCAATCCCACCATCTCAAAACATTTCCAAAATTGTCTAGTAGGATAAAATTCTGGATGAATTCACATATCCAATCAATTTACATCTGCCATTTTTGTAAAATGAAGAACATAACGATGATGCAAAATCGAACGTTTTTGCGCCATTTCTTTATTCTAAAAGGTTCAAGTGTTCGTTACAAGTCAGAATGGACGAGGATATTAGCTAATAGCGGAATATGCTGGGAGCGAGAGTAGTCTGTTGTGTATTTGAATATCATTAACTGCAGTTGACAGATGAGACTGCGTGACTAGGTGGAATTTCCCAGAATGCAATGTGCTTCTGCTACTCTAACCGAAGGATATTTCCTTTTAAGGGATTGCAATGTCAGACGCATTTTACAATCCAGTGAGAATGCCGCTCGTAAGACTAGTGAATATTTATCAAGCATGAGATTGAGAGAGATATACATATTTCAAGTGGTTTAACGAAACGAGCTTGCTTTAAATTGATAGTGCTCTGGAAATGGATTTGACTGGCAATTATTGGAATTCTAGTTTTTGCATCATACCCGTTCTTAAATTTCGAATAAGATCAGAGGATTTGAAATGAATTATGATAATAATATAAATAATATAAGTTCTATGACTGATAAGTTATAATTTTTGTTTATTAACAATAAACAGATTGTCATATCAAAATTAAAATTTATTAATTTAAAAAAAAAAAATCAAAATGTTTTAATAATATGAAAAATATAAAATCGCGATCAGATGAACATAAAATGAACGCAGATTTGGTTCCGAATATTCATTCCGATACGATTCCGATTTTATTGAGATGAAATGAAAATCTAATAATTTTGCTCGATTTAAACTCGTCAACTACAATTTTTTTTTTTTTTTTTTTTTTTTTAAATTCGTATTTAATTTTTCGTTACAGTGAAACTTATTATTTTTAAGCAAAGATGTTTTTAAATAGTTTCTTAATGTTTTTTATTTTCTTTAAAAACTTGTAAAATGTTTTTCGAACAAAAGATTAGAGTTAAAATTTAATTCCCTATATTGGTTTAGAACTTTAAATAATTGTATTTATTATTTTAATGACATAATTTCACTTCAAACATTGTAAAAGTTAATTCAACTTACTTACCGTTTAATGATTGCAAAATAATGATATTAAGAAATTACATTTAATAAAGAAATTTAAATGATTGTATTCAATATTTTAATGTCATATTTTGATTTTAAGGCTGTTTTTCGTAGGTTGCATCGTAATGGTTCGTCGAATAATATGCTGTTTTTATAACTGTTGTGAGTTTTCAACAGTTAGTCATGACTGCTAGATCAAGATCGCGCAAAACGTCATTATATGGAGAAAAGCCGCAATTTTAAAATATTTAAGTTATTTGTCTGTTCTAAATCCCGAATAATTCTTCACGGCAAGATTATCTATATAGTTTAAAATCATCGTATTGCTTCAAGTGTAAGGCACTTAAACTACATCTTTTTTATTTTCCTTGGCGACAAAGCTTCGAAAAACAGCGTTGAATATTACAAACGGTAAATTCAACTTATTTACCTTTATATGATTGCTAAACAATAATATTATAGGATTCCATTTAATAAAGGAACATCACTAATAATTTGTAGCCTTAATTTTGAAACACTTATCTCGTAATAGCAAATAATAATACTAAGAAAGGATGAAAAATAAATATTCCAGGTAATCCGTTAAGAAGACATAAAATAATAATTTATAGATGAATATTCTTAAAAAATGTTTTTAGTTTTATACTAATTGAAACCAAAAAATACTAGTATTTTTTAAATTAGTGAACATTTCATTTGGTTTTTCTGTCCAATAAGAATACATAAAAAGGTGATACAATAATTATATTTTTATGATGTATAGAAAAACAAATTATCCATGATATTTATAAAATTAATTCGAAGGAAATATTTTGTTACAACTAGGGAGAAGGAAAACTCAGTTTTTAGCATTTTTCTAAAATTCTCACTCTCAAGCTAGATATTAGCCTAATTTGTTATAGTGTTAAAAGAACTATAGCTAATTAAGAATGAGTATTTGTTATAAATTCTTTTGGGGATATTTTAAATAAAAAAATATTACAAAACTACTTTTAGTTTTTTTTTCTCAATTCAGAACAATATAAC
Organism: Parasteatoda tepidariorum; assembly: GCF_043381705.1. NCBI lineage: Eukaryota > Metazoa > Arthropoda > Arachnida > Araneae > Theridiidae > Parasteatoda > Parasteatoda tepidariorum. The sequence goes on from NC_092205.1 coordinate 7,863,758, forward strand.
CGGTTGTGATGATTAATCTAACCGATTTTTCGCCCATTCTTTAATAAAATAATAAAAAAAATAATCAACATTTACTAAAAGTTACTTTTTACATGGAATTATTTTTGGATAAATTAATGTTATAATTGCGTACAAAAAAATTTCAATTCGCTTTAAAAGTTCTCTATGCATAGCGAAATACGCAAAAAGTAAAATTATCATTAAGGGGTCCAAATTCTCTGCTGGCCAAACTATTGGGACCCTATTTTCCAGGTGGCGGCTACCCCCTATATTTTGGGGGTCAGAAATCTGAATCCATCAAAAAAAAGGGATGTTTATTAAGAGAAACTATGTTTTTGTGTCAGATTTCGTAATTTAAATTATCGTCTGCCCTTATTAAGTAGCATATTTGAGGTCCCCCTTTAGAGTCATTTAAATTAAATCCTAGAACGTGAAGATCCGATCATAAAATCAAAAGTTATTCAAAGTTGCAACTTTTTTTTTGCAGTGTACATAAATCTGGTACGAATAAGACTATAAAATATGTATTTTCTGTTCCACAAATCGTGTCTAAAATAATCAATTAATGCAAACAAAAAAAATGGAATGCAATAAATATTGAATTTACTGTCCCACTCCAGGAAATGGATTAAATTCAAAGTTATTCAAATATTTAAATTTTGGCCACCGCTCTTACGAACAAATGTTGACTTGTCTATTAAAACTCTTTCGTGGTTTCAATGTCAGATATTCTTAATAAGTGTCCCATCTATTGCTAATCATTGATTGTTAATAAAATTTTGAATGTCCACATTTTCATTGATTCGCTATTTGTTTTTCTTCTCCAAAGATCATCCAATTGTACGTAGAATTAAAATAAATAAAAATAACCAAATGATTACAGTTAATTTCACATATTCAATTAAAACTGAAAAAAGAGAACTACATCTCCTAATAAGTAGTTAGGTTCACTGCCACAAGGAGGCGCTCAGTACCTTAAAGCAATAAGCGATACCATTGCCTTGTTAAAAACGCTTCACGCTTTTCCCTTTCCCTGGCATTAGAAAAATGCTGTTCTGAGCTTTAAATATTTCTTAAGACTTATCGATTAGAAAGTGTGGTTCGAAATGGATTACTGCAGTTATATTGTTTACAATTATATTTATTGCTGTTACTGTTTATTGCGGCTACGAGAATCAGATTTTAATTACGGAAAACTTCCAACAACTTCGAATTTATAGATGTACATTTTTAAAATTGAATAATCATTATTTTTCATTTCATAAATCTTTAACTCTTTTTCGTTTCAAAATTTATTACGATATAGTCATTCTTTCATGCACCAGTAAATAGTTGGTATCGTTATTCAGTCTATCATAAAATTATTTTCTAGAAAAAGTTTTAAGGAAGATACAATTTTTATTATAATTTCAAGTAGTAATATCTTTTAAATATAATTTCTTTATGTTTGCTAGCAGTTTTAATTTTACATTAAAGTTTAAAATCGTTATTCAAATCAAAGCACTTACTCAGATATATATATTTTTTTAAAAAAGAAAAGTATTCCTCGATGAAATTATGAAGACAACTTTTTCCAACATTTATTTAAATAATTATTAAAAAGCTAATTAACTTCAAAATAAATTGAAGTAGAATAAAAGTTCACTGAAACAATTACAAAAAAAAAATCTCAAAATTTCAAATAACGAAGTGCATTAAAAATCTTCAGTAAATTTGCGATAGTAGTCATTTAATAACTTTTCTTCTGCCCATTAATTGAATTTTCTAGAATTCTTAAATTGCTCCTCTGATATTCGATAAAAAAATTTATTATTTTTCAACCATAATTAATTTGTTGAATACTTTAAAGATAAAAAAAAAGAGAAACAGATTTATTATAAGTTTTAGATAGAAAATTGCTCCCGATATCCCTTGTGAAAATGTGTTCAAAAATCTGCGCCATTTTTTTTTCTTGCATAGCTCAGAGCATTCGTAATTCATAATTTCCTCTTTAAAATATTCTCATGGAATTCATTAAGTATTATCGATCACGGTTCAAGAAAGAGAGAAATTTATGAAGAATTCCATACTTTATTGCACTCTTAATTTGCATTTTATATTTGGGAAAAGATATTTTAAGTGGATGGCATTAAAAGAATTCATTTTTCTTTTATTATTTAACTATGCAGACTTCCAATTTAAAGTTTCAATGATCTTTCTTTGTCTCGAATCCATATTTTTGAGCGATATTATAGCTTTATGAAAAAGAATGCCTGCATCAACAAACAGAAAACGTTTTTATCTGTTTACTGTTATTTTATTGAATAAATTATGTTTAAGAATTAATTACGATCCAGTTTTACGAAACGCTGCACTAAATACGGATGAAAGCGATAACTTGTTGGTGAGCGTATAACTCAAATTGAGTGTTTTTGAAAATGGATATAGTTAAAACCCGTATTTTAAAAAAAAATACACAGCTCAACATTTGTTTCAATAAGATATAGCTCAAAATGCGTGCTTTTATATTTTATTTTACAACTGTCATTGAACAACCGACCCCATTTTGAGTTCACAAGGCAACTCTGTAGCCTTGTAATTTTGAACCGAATCCAGAAGACAAGGGAACTCTTGGATCAAGTATTAGGAGAAATCGCCTTCGTGGAGGACTTTTTGATGGAACTAACTCGTATTTGCGTTACATGAATAGGAAAAAGCCGAAAATCCTCCACGATTTGCCTGACGGCAAAGGGGGTCTAACCCATGATCCGACTTCCACTGAGGATATTTTACGTCAGCACTGCGGTTGTTGCGAGACGGGTGCGAAGGAATTAGTATCGACCAACCACCACTAGAATTCACATCCGGGTTACCTCATTGGGAGGCTAGAGCTTTATCTCGTGAGCAGCCATGACTCAGAAATGGGTGTTTGAACATAAATGGATATAGCTCAAAATGCAAATAAGTTTAAAGAAAGGAAAATAAATCACAAAATGCATCTCTTCAATGTTATATTTTATTTCATAACCGTCGTTGAACAGTCGACCCAATTTTTGGGCTTACGACTACTAATGTTCAACTCCGTAGCCTTGTAATTTTGAACCTAATCCAGAAGACAAGGGAACTCCTGGATCAAGTATTGGGAGAAATTTGCTTTCGTGGAGGACTTTTTGATGGAACTTACCCGCATTTGCATTAGATGGAAAGGAAGACCACGAGAACCTCCAACGGTTAGCCTGACGGCAAGGGGACTCTAACCCATAATCCGTCTACCACTGAGGATATTTTACGTCAGCACTATGTCGGTATAAGACGGGTGTCGAATTCGAAGGGACTAGTGATCGCTGGGATTCAAACTCGGATCACCTCATTAGATAGTTAATTATCGAAACATTAAAAGATTCCTAACACAAACCAGAGTATACTGTCTAAAGGAAAATAAAGAATATTTTATTTTGCATATGCACGGAGTTATGCGCAGAGAGACCGGTGGCGATCTTCCTTATTAAATAATTTGTAGTCATTGTTAAAAACGAAGTAAAATTGTATACCCATTAAGGGTTAATTATAATAAAATAAAGAATTAAGTGAAGAAAATACTATTGAAATAAATCGAAATACTACTTAAAACTTATTGTAATGATGTAACCATAACCCATATACTATTTATATGGATTATCTTAAGTGACCCATTAATTATTTAATGGGTGCGTAAATAATTATTTAATGCGGTACCCATTAATAAATTATTTAATGAATTTATGAGCACACTTAAGTGTGCTCCTTAATTCAAAATTGTTTAAATAAAGTTATGGTTTTAACTTACATTTCCTTTTAACTTTTGTACGTTAACATATAATATATAAACATATAACTTACCAAATCATATAAGTCTTTATAACTGAACGAATCCGAAATTTTTTTCAATATCTTCTGTTTGTCTCATTAACGTTTTGATTCAACGCTACTTTTAATAAATTTTTAAAAATGTTTTTGTTCACATTCAGTTATAGGAGTTTAAAGGATTTAAGAGCATAATATGTCATTCACAATCAAAGGTCAGTCATAACATAAAGTATTTCGTCCAAAAACAAAAGAACTGAGTCATCTATAACAATTCCCTTCGGTACTTTAATGCTTGTATCGATTCCCTATAACCCTCATAATCTGAATCGTTATTTTTATTCCTTTTTCGCTAATGCATAGTTTTTCTCACTGCATTCGCAGTTCATAAGAACTCCTCCATTTCCGATATTGCCGTTTTTGCAAGCCTTGCTACCATATATTATTCCACCAAACAATAAAAAAGAATTAAAATTGAAAGTTGGCTTTGGAATAAATGATCCACCATTCGAACAAAAAAGAAAATCGAATTTCGGAATATTTGGTCATCATTAATTCTAAAACTGTGGCAGCAGCCTTCCAAGGAAAAAACATCACCTGATCTGATTATTTTTGTTCTTATGGGGTTTTTTTCCTTTGAATTGTTCGGAAAATACAAGAAAAAATCTGGGTTTTTTAAAGCTTAAAGCATCAAGATATTAATTGAAGATAATTTGTTTCATTTTGTAAAATTTTTAATCTGAGAAATTTTCTGCTTACAAAAAAGAAAGTAATTGCTATTTAAAGCAATTTTCTCTCGAAAGGGAACTATTCTTGATTTTTGTTGAAAAAAAAACAAATTTTTTTCTCATCCTTATTAAAAGTAAACATAAACATCTCGAGGTCGAAAGGAGACAGTAAAAACTTCATGATAGTAAAAATTTGCGATATCAAAAGTTTTAATATCTTTAACAAGTTAGTCGGAATAATAACTGCGATAGCATTTTTAAAATTATGCAGCATTTATTTACTTCAATCAATCTGTCTGTTATTTATCAACAGTTGCCATCTAAAATATTTATCTCAAATTTACTTTTATACTCGAAGTTAATTATTTTTTAAACTATCTAAAAATGATTATTCTTTCATACTCGTTACTAATTACTTTTCAGGAAAATATTCCTTTTTACTAATATTTTTTAATGCTTGCAACTAATTCCTATACAAAATACCTAAAAACGGGCACTCTTTGAATCTCGGAGCTAGCTACTTTTCAATGTATCTAAGAAGAAATAATCTTTTGCACTTAATAGTTACTTTTAAAAATACCCAAAAAGTAATATTTGTCACAAGTTACTTTTCAAAGTGCTTAAAGAAGAATGATCTTTAAACACTCGAAAGCAATTATTTTTTAGAATACTTAAGAATGGTTACTCTTCAGTAATTTGTTGTCACTCCTTTACTCTTAAGAAAGTCTATAAAGAATTTTTCTTTGTGTACTAGAAACTAAATACTTTTCAGAATACTTGAAATGTATTCTTAGGATACTTGCAATCTGTAGTTAACACTTAGAACACTTGATAAAGTTCTTATTTTTGTTTCACATTCGTTATCCTAGTTTTTGATGAGAGTGAAAAATAAAAACAGAAACTTGAGAAAAAAAATCCTAGTAAGAAACTGCGTCTGGAAACGAAATTAAAAAATATTCGCATTTGTAACTAAGAAATTCGAAATGTTAGACTGTTCATTAGAAATTCAAACTTTGAAGATTGGTTGAGCATTTTCAACTTAGACTATGTATTCTTTGAAGTTTGTCTGAATACTTCGAAAGCATTGGCTCATTAAAACATTACGCGCAAATAATTTATTTTCACCAGTTGTGTTCAAAATTATTTCTAAAGATCTTCACCAATTTCCTAACTAAATTTACATAAATTGACAACTTCCTCTCTAAGAGTAATTAGTATTATAGTGTGTTAAGTATCGCTAATTAGATAATTTCAAAAAGTACTTTATATTTTAAATTTTCGTAAGCATTCTAATTAAATTAAATCTTCTGTTGCCACATTTACCTCAAAACTTCCATAATTGATAAAGTTTAATAAACTATCCACTCAAAGTTTTTCGGATAAACAATGATTGGCACGATTTAAAAATAAATCAGTTTAAATGGAATAAATAAATGGTGTTTTTTAAATCTACTTCATTAATATGATGTTCCCAAAATCGTTAACAAAATTTCATCAGTTCTATTATTTATCGTTTTTCATGTCATCTCGAATTTTGTCAAGGTTTAATTAATTAACAAAATTTGTATGGATAGAATACATTGGAGAAGTGCTTTTTTTAACGAACCCTATCTGTTTGCCGAGCACTTTCATTATAGAGACTAACCACTCGGGGTGACGAATAAGTGCAGTTGCTTTCCTGGGTGGCTACAAAACTAATTTGATTAAGACAAATTACTTTTCCGGTTTCATCAAAATTCATTACTCTGTCTTACTTCAAGGAAGTGATGAATAATTTCGTTGAAAAAAATTAATTGAAACTGAAAAAGTGAAATATTAGGTTGACTTTAATGATAAATGGGTCTTGAAATAAATTCCAGAAGTCAGTTTTGGGAGAAACTTCTTTCTGTTTGAGTTGTTGCCAGTTTTTGTTCAGAAACTTTTGTCCGCTGTTATTTATCAAACACCGGCAAAGGAAAGTTTAATCGATTGTTTAAAGTATTGTTTCTAGAAAAGTGTTTTACTTTGACCAAGGTATTCTAGTAAAAATCAGAATTTACGAGGTGAGAAAAGAGAGAAAAAAAAATATTTCAATAATGTATTTTCTTTCGAAAACGTGTTTTATGACAATAATAGGGGACTAAGCCCCCTGCTCGCTGACGCTCACCAATCCCGATGGTTGCTTCGCAATAATTGCTGTTTCTTCGCATAAAAGAGTTGAAATAGTTCAACAGAGTACATGTATTAGAAAGAACATTTATCCCGCCACTTCGCATGTCCAAATATTTCTCTTATGATACTATTAAAATCTATTTGTAAGCAAAAATCTTATTTCTAAGTAATCATTTTTTAAAATAACCTTTAAAATTAAAAATATATTGTTATAACAAATTTTTTGAGTTCACAACTGTAATTTACTATTTTTCCTTACTAAACGAATGGATGTATATTTTGAATACAATTTTTGCATTCATCCACTTTGCGCATGAAGCTGAAAGTTAAGTTTTAAATCATACAACGAATCTCTTTCACCGTAATTCATAATAGTATGTTAATGTAATTTGCACCGAAAAAAAAAATTGCAAAACGACTCATAAGATCAGACACCGATTTAAATAACTTTATCGTAAAATGTAACGTAAAATTATGTTATTCTAATAATAATAATAAAAACAATCCTGTTACACTCTTAATTTAGAAAACAAAATCAAAAATTTTATAATACCAGTACAGGTTACGTTGTAATAAAGAAACAATTCTTCTAAATTTACGGTCTTAATTTATAAAACAAAAATTGAATTTACGTTTTTAATTTAGATTCAAAACCAAAAACGTAATGATAGCTGAGTAAAATAATAGAAATAGATAATACAGATTACCTTTAAGTTAGGGATGCAAAAAAATGTATAAGAAAGCAATTCGCGATCACAACACTTGAATATGCCCTCTAGCAGGGATGATATTTTCAGACTTTTTAATTATTAAGTTTTCATTTTGTTCTATCTGAATCATTGTCAGAGTAGGACGCCATATTTTTTAACAACAAATAAAAAGCAAAATTTTCCTAAGGAAAAGGCAGAAGAACTTGAAAAACGACCCAGAACATTAGCCAGTCTTTCTGAAACAGAACGGACCCAACATTTGAAGAACAATTTCTCAATAATTTTTACCTTTCTATTATCAACAAACTTGCAACCGATAACTTCCGATTTCGTGATTGCATACTGTTTACAGATGTGTGTAATACGGTAAAATACGTTTTCTTATTGTATTCAATTGAAGTCAACATTGCTTACTTCATTCCAATGAATAAATATGATTTCATATTATATCGTTGATCATGCGTATGCTTATGATTAACCAGGTATAATATTATTATTTCTATTGTAAATTAATTATATTTTAACATATTGTTCATCAACCTCAATCTCAGTTCAAGCACCACCCATTTTCTTTTCGCATAAAAAAACAGGGTTTCTTTTCTTGTTAATCAATTATGGATAAATTGAGCTTAGTAGAGAAATTTCGTGCAAATAAACAACACGTGATTTTTTTATATTTCATATTGTGACGTAGCTGCGAACTAATTCTGTAGCAAGAACGTATCTAGACTCAGGGCTAAAGATCTAGACTACTCTTGATTAACATCAAAAGAAACAGTTTTAAACATCAGTGTAAGGGAGTAAGATTTTCTTCCTCACACAGAAGCTTATTAAACCTCTCTTCTGGCAGCGAAGATTTATGCAAATATTCAGATTCAAAACTAAACAGTTAATAGTAACAGTAAACAACCCATACCGCATTGCCTAATCGCTCCAGTAGCTCAGCAGATAAATTATTAAAACTAAATGCATTGAATTAAGAGCAATCGGATAGTGACATAGGGAGGGTATCTCTATTATGATTGGTTGTTTAAAGGTGGCATTTGTTTACGTTAGCAACTGTTCCATTCTATTTCGAGTAGACCAATCTAGACAAGTATTCTTTCACAATGTAATTCACACAAGTATTGTTTCACAAAGAATCTTTTTCAAAGATTTCCATTCTTTACACAGAGACTCCACACAGACAAAGGCAGGCACGAAGACATGTGGAACATAAACAAACTAATTATGCATCGAAGTTGCCAGGTACACAAAACAAAAAATATATCACGGTTACAATAAAAGACATTAACAGATAATAAAAAGTTAAGACGTAGACGAGAAAGAATTATATTTTATTAAACTCGATGTTCGATACCGCGCTGTAACTTCACGTTAATTCACATTCTTACTTCAGTGCAGAAACTTAGCTTAACTTTAACAAGGCATTTTGCTTGCAAACGATCAGCTGGTGCTGACGTCATAGGTCACATGTGTAGATATCATTCTTCTTCTTCTTGAAGTACAAGTACCCAATTGTTTTATATTTTCTCCTCGCTTTTTATGGAATGACCCGACACTCAATTTTTATTTGTTAAAGAATCTTCCAGCCTGTGGAGTGAGTGTAAAAGACTCAGCACTCAAAAGAAAAATAAATGTAAAAAAAAATGAAACGTCTCGCCAAATTTTACGGGTAACATCTATTTTTGAGTCTAATTAATATTTTTCAGCTGAAATTCTAAAACTATAGCATTCGAAAATGATGGAATTGCACTCTAGTAGGTATAGACTAAGTTTAACCAAATTTTAATATAGATCTGATGTTTTATATTTTGATAAATTGCTTCTCTTCATCAAACATATTTAAGAAATTTGCATTGAAATTCACTCACAACCTCTCCAGAGAAAAACATGAAAAGTGTGTGATTTGAAGTGTGGTATTTCTCATCTTTCGATATCTAATCATTTCCGCCATGCATACAAATTAAACCTTCACTCTCCCAACGGAAATTATCGCCCTTGTATTCTCTCGCTAATCCACGGTCATCATGCGAAGGGACTATATCTCTCCGCAGTTTAGCCTACTGATGGCGCTAATTGTGAAACCCCTTAATAGAGATGCGGTCCATGCCACTGACGTCAATACATCAACCGATAACGCCCTTCTATTCTTGCGACAATTTGATAGATTGGAGTTCCACCCGGGAAGAATCCCTTTAGCCGGCTATTTGGGAATTTCCAGTGGGCAGAGTTCGGACCATTCTAATTCATAACTTCCTTTTGTTATAAATGGTGTGTGTGCGTCGCCGAGAGAGAGAGAGGTCAAGTAGGGATACGTCGTTTTGAAACATAATAGTTTAGGAAATTCCTGATGGCAAGTGCAAGAGACGGTCAATTATTCTAACTAAGCCGAATGCGATTTCTCTGGAGGTATATTCAACGACACGTGCTCTTAGTCAACAGAATAGACTGTGAACTTATTTTCAAAAAGGGTAAGGTATTCTTTGTGCTATGTAAACTAAAGCAAAAAGACAATCTGAATAAAGCACAAATGGAATTACAGAAATGGACATACTATAGTTTCGGTTTATAAACAAGAACCTTCTTCGGTTATTAATAGTAGAGAAGTAAAGAGCAAAGTGGTTTTACCGATAGGGTAGTTTCATTTCTATTTACGTCTCACCACAGCTGCACAATGGGCTATTGGCGACGGTCTGGGAAGCATCCCTGAGGAGGATCCGAAAATACGCCATCATAATTTTGATCCTCTACTGGGGGAATGGCTCCCCCGACCACTTGCGCGTAAAGTCGAGCACCTTACTGTAGAACACTTCAAAGAGAATCAATGCTGCACACCCTCTGTCCCTTCAGAGACTGATCAAAGTGGTCACCCTCGCACATACTGACCGAAGCCAGTGATGCTTGACTTCGGGGATCTGTTAGGAACCGTGTCTTAATGGACAGTCCACTGCGGGACATAGCAGACAGAGAAAGAATATGAAAAATCATTAATGATCATTCTAGTATCCCACCATTTCCCAACAGTTGGAAATTTAATCTGTTACACCTTGGGGTTCTCGCTAAACTCCTTCCCACCTCTTCTATATGTCCCTTTTTTATTATCTTATTCAATCATCGGTTTCTCTGTCCCTATTGATTAAAAAATTGTACGTGAGTCTTCTCCTTACTTCTCTACCAATCATTTGATGTTAATACACTGAGGCAGGTTCTTGTTTATAGAACCGAAACTATGGTATCTCCATTGTATATTTTATTCAACTCACACGGTTACTTGACATCAAGAAATAACTAAAGTATTGTCCTTTCATTAAAAATTACGTTTGGGAAAGTCTAATTAAAGAGGGATTAAATTTTGAGCTACATATAAATAAAGTTTAATCAACGTGTGTAGAAAGCACAAATAATGCCAAATAGACAATCATTTGATCTCTTGTATACTATCATTAAGCACCTTCTTCAGTGTTGAAATGCAGAATAGAAGAGGGAAAAAAACAGAGATGCAACAGAAATTTGCAAACGAGTCACAAGAAGGAAAAATGGATTGCCTTATAGGATAAGGAAATAATAGAACAAGATTTGTTCGATCTTTTCCTATCTTATTTGATAATAATTTTTTGTCTTCTTGTAACTTGTTTATAAGTTCATATGAATCTCTGTGTTTTCCTCTTTCGACCCTGGAAAAAGTGCTTAATTGTAGTACCGAAAAGTTTAAATGTTTGTTTACTTTATGGGATTCAAGTCAGGCGGTTTTAGTGGTCCATGAAGATGTAATGAAAAACGTGAGTGTTCATAAAATAAGTCACCTATTCTCCTAATCAGATGAACTTAGATGCTGACAACTTGAAAAATAGGGGCATCACCAGCTTGCGCATTGTAAAAATATGCAGTACTTTATTATCCAGAATTGTAAAAATAAACAAGGTTCATACTGATTGTTCCCTCAGTGTGCTTGTTCAGTCATAATAAGAAACGAATCACAGACTCACTACCGGTTTGAACCTGATTGCGATGATCTTATCCCTGTTTCGCCAAAAACAACCTATTTTTTTAGTGAACTAAATAACAAAATAACCACAATTTTTTGCATTCTTATCGGTTAAACAAATCTTAAAGTGATTTGTGATCGTCAATAAAAAAACGGATACAAGTATGTGAATCAGCTAAAAACATAAAACTAATAAATTTCAGCTATATAAATATTTGTTATTCTTCAAAACGTATGGAATTTTACCTGCAATCAACCTTTAAAACAAACTAGGCTTCGTGGATAAAATTTTCAGTGAAATTTATCTGCATTCCTGTCACACGGAGAAGAAAATCATGAAAACCTCCCACCATAAATGTGATAAAAAACCTACTACTCTCCTTAGGAGACATTTCACGTCAGGAAAATTTACTTGACCCTGACATGCCGTGAAGAGTGGCTGAAATAAAAGACTGCGAACAAGATTAAAATTCACAGAAAAAATTAACATACATTTTATTCAAATTTAAAAAAGAACTCGAAGGAAAAGGGAAGATTTTTAAAAACATATTACTTATTCAGAAAATGAATTACAATTTTATCTATAAGCCATAGAAGAAATTGAATAGCAAAATGTTTATTTACCATATCGTTGAAAAACATCATTATTCTATTTTATTCTTGCAACATGCTTAACAAATCCCCCCCCCCTCTATATACACTCAATTCTCTTTTCTTTTCATCACACAATTCTTTCTTACACCCCAGAAATCCTTTTTATTATCCCACAAAAGTCCATCAACTAAAAAGTTAAGACCAAATCGTTTTAGATAAAGAATAAAAATCCAATCGAAATTAAAGTATTTTAAACCAATCCTTAATTAAAAAGGGGAACTCAAATGGTCCATCCCACCCAGCTAGTCAAATATATATATATATATA
>NC_092205.1:7878425-7887253 GCF_043381705.1 Parasteatoda tepidariorum
TCCAGGCTAGAGGCGGGTCAACACCTTATTGAACTTGTTACTGTAACTCTGCAATAAATTATTCAATTGTTCTGAAATTTTAATCATTTACTATTCTACACATTGTCTTCCTATCCACCAATTTTCGTTTCAATCGGACAACTACTTCTTGGTGCGTCGATATTTTTGTTATAGAGTGAGTGTATATGTATATATATGTATATACATATATGCATATACATATACAAGACAAGTTTACTCTGAACTGTCAAAAGTTTACTGCAATCCCTTTTTTGTGACTTTCACCGTATTTGGACTGGGAAAGGGGTCAGCAACATCGTACCTTCAATCAAATGTTAACCAAAAGCAGGATAAGACCGAACATCTTTACTTTCAACTTTAAGTGTAAGAAAAAGGCAATTTAATAAAAAGTTGAATTAAAATAATAATTAAATTCAGCATGTGAAATTGAATTACGATATGGAAGCTATGTGACTGAATATTTATCTTCTAATCCATGTCAGCCAATCTGATAATATTCTAAAATATTTCGTGTTCCATGATATATTTCGTCTAGAATACTTTTATCCTCTTTAATTTGCAACCTTTTAATGTTTGTAAGTAAGTTAAATTTATTAATTATTTAGTCTGTTATGTACAGTCCCTGGTCAAATTATTAGACGCAGTATAAAATTCGATGTAAAATCATAATTATCAGGTGATACTATACAGCTTTATTGTTTTTTGCGTGGCTGAAACCGGTTTGCACTTGCTTACGTTCGTGCATCAATTGGTTAACATTATAATGCAATACATTAAAAATAAATACAAATAGGAAGTGTATAAAAAATTTCCCGAATAAGAACCCGTTGCATGTAAGTTTAAATACAACAGTATTGCATATAAACTCATACAGAGCATGTCATTATTAAGAAACTACAGTGCGTCTGATAATTAGATCTAATTTTTACAATATAATAATATTATGCCTGATATAATAAATATTCTATATTTATATAATGTATCGTCTAATTTAACCCGAACGTAAAAAAGTGCAAACCGGTTTCCGTCGCATAAAAACAATAAAGTTGTATCTCACCTGAGTAATTAAGATTTTACATAGAATCTTACAGTGAGTCAAATAATTTGGCCAGGGACTGTATAACGTAAAAAGACATAGAAAGTCATTGACTGATGTTTGAAAGTTGCAATAATTAGAAATTAGATTAAAACCTTGCAAAGAAATAACTGAAATTGAACAATTTAGCTCTTAAAATATGCATCTCATTAAGTCTACATATTTTATACTTAACTGCAAAATTAAAAATGATAAATATCTTTTTACTTAGAAATTTTACTACAAAACTCTTCCCCGAACTAAATATTTGAGGCGAAAACAAAAGTAATTATTTTATTATCGATCTTTTATTTATGAAAAACCGAGATGGCTTCAAAAAATAACGAAAACTTCTAACACATACTTCATCAAGTTTAAGTTTTGGATTTTATCAAAATTAATTATTTCAGTTAAAGCGAAAGAAAATAATTTTGCTGTAAAACAAAACAAAAACACGTTTCATTTTTCTCACCGATACACAATAATCAATCACTTTCCAAACTTCTGGAAGAATTATTACTTCTTTTTTTATTGTTTTTCAAAACTTTATCTACAAACTATCAAAGTATGACAAAAATATGTCTGGAAAACGATGTTACGCTTAAATTTGGTTGTGAAATTTTATAATTGGTTTGGTAAATTTTATACTTCTGCATTTTTCATGAACGGAAAAAACAAAAAATGTTTTTAATAACTGAACGGAATAAATATTTCCCCAAGAAATTGCATTAAATACTACATAGAGTTTTACACTGTTAGAACCTCCGCAGTGAACTGATCGTTAAGACACGGTTCCCAGCAGATTACCGAAGTCAAGCATCATTGGCTGCAGTCAGTGTACGGGTGGGTGACCACTTGGATTACTCTGCGCAGGGATCGAGGGTGTGCGGTATGGGTCCTCGTTAAACTGTTCTACCGTAAAGTGCTCGACTTCGCGTGCAGGTTGTCGGACTACCGAAGCAATTGTGCCATCCCCTCTGCAGAAGATCAAAATTGTGATGGCATGTCTTCGGGTGATCGTCAGGGATGTTTCCAGACCGTCGCCAATAGCCCATTGTGCAGATCAAGTGCGGCGTAAATGTGTATGTAAGACTCGCTTCTTACGTAAGGTAATGCTGCACGGTAGTTGTAAACTTTACAAACTTGGAAAAAAAATTTAAACATCATAAGGATTTAGAATTGCGTAGTTACCCACGGCAGGTAATGTCCTTGTACGTCACTAGGAGCGCTTTCCTATCCCGGTCTAGCTGATCGTGCATATTTAAACAGGTTCTATAATTTATTTAAACTTTCTTAATATTACGTTGTTTTTATGTTTTCTAAAAATTATTGTCGGAAATTGCTCAAATTAAGCTGTTTTCTTGTTGCTAATTAATTTGGCAACTAAGTTGTGTGGATCAAAAGTTTGATTGCCAAATCACTAAATTACGATAAAACAGCTTTTTCTGCGCTATTTGAATACGAATTTTAGCAACATTACTTTCGAAATAACAAAACTCTCTTCGAAATAACAATATTACGAAAATAATATTTCGTTTACTATTCGAAAGAATTTGGGCTTCTGACTAAATTGAAAAATATTTGGATTTGGATTGGAAAATTTGGATTTCCGACTCTCAAAATATAAGGTTTAGCTGCAATCGGAGAAATATGATCCAAGCGAATCAGAAAAAATTTGCATTCAGTTAAAAGATTTGTTTATCCTAAGATATTCCGTGCAAAAATAAATTTTTAATAATTATTTATTAATTTATTTAATAATAGTCGAAAAATTTTGAATTGCAAGATATGAAAATGTTTACATCATGTTTAAGAACGTGATTTTATACTACAAAATACACAATTTGAACGAAATTGGTCAAAAAATAGTTCTCAAACTATCGAATTTTGAAGAAGTCGTATATTTAAAGTTCGACTTCTCAAGAACGATTCGACCAATTTCATTCAAATTTTGCATTTCGCCATATAAAATTCCTTAACATCATCTGAAAATGTCTATACCCTGCAATTCGAATTTTTTTTTCTACTATTATTAAATAAAATAATAAAAAATATATAATAAATAATTATTAAAAATTATTATTTGCATTGAATTACCTTTAGATAAACAAATGTTTTGATTGAGTGCAAAAAAACTTTAGATTCCCTTGTACCATGTTTCCCAGATTCCCTATATTCCCTATATATATATTCCTTATATATGCTCCCTATATTTTGAAATTTCGAAATCCAAATCCGTCAAAAAAGGTACGTTTATTCAGTAAAAGTACGTTATTGTGTGTGATTTTACTGCGTAAAATATCGCCTACATTAATTAATTAGAATATTTCAGGTCACAGTCTCGTACTTTTGAGATTGAGTCCTAGATCGATAAAGTCATTAGATTAAAAGTTATTCAGAGAAATTCTTTTTTTTTCTTTTTTTAGAACTGTTCATTACTAAGAAACTCCTACGTTATTTTAATTCAATTATATTTACTTAAATTTATGTAAGACAATTATAGAACATATTTTACTATATTTAAACACAATTTTAAAATATAAGTTTAATATCCAAAATATTTTACATTTTAATAGATAATTTCGAAATAATTAACGGGAATTGCTTGAGAAGTTGAAATAGGCTTGGCATGCTATTTATTTCTCTAAAATCCTTACGATAATTCTATTGACAACATGCTGAAAGTTAAATATTTTTAAAATAAATAAACTCACACGAACTAAACGCTAAAAAACTAAACACGCATAGTAACTTACGTCTAAAACTGTATATTTATTATTTCTCAAGATAAAGGAAACTGTTCTTTTTTTTTTTTTGGAAGCCTCTCTTATTTTGACTTTTTAAACTAAGTAGTAATTTAAATGTTTTTCAAAAGTACATAAATTCAAACTTTTTAAAACATTTAAACAGCATTCAAAATTTTTCGCGTCTTTTTGGTAGAAAAGAAAAATTTAATACACCGACTTATTAATCCAAAATAATACTTCATTGGTAAAAATAAAGCAAAAACTTAAAAAGAGAACACAACAGTAATCTTAAAATTTAAAATAAAATTTTAAAAAAATAATAGTAATAATCTTTTACAAAAAAGCTTGATAGTAAAACATTTACTTTTCGTCGAAGTCCTCTAAAATATTCCATGAAATATTCAAAAGTTCATTACAATATAATAAATGCAGAATTTAGCATCAATGTAATCAATGAATAGAAAAACTGAACTAATAAAAAAAAATTATGAGTTTGAAATTAAAGTTCCGTTTTCCCTGTTGGCGTTCTTATTATACCAGATTGTGTTGGAAGAAAAAAACCGAGTAAAATCAGTTGATAAATATTGTTTCTTTTTTTCCTAATTTTAAATATGTATGGCGTTAGGAAGCAATGTTCTGTCTTCAAAAATGATTAAAAATCTTTTTATTTGTTTAGTTAGATAAAAAGCTTTTTCGAGAAACCCCTTAAGGCCATAAAAAAGCATTTTTCTTGAAAATATTTTATAAAGAAAACAAGAATCTTCCAAACCCTATAGATTATGAAAGAAAACAGCAAAAAAATTCTATTAAGGCCTGAGATGCATCGCATAAATATCAAATCTCACGTGACAGTATTTCATATAATTTTAAAAAGAGAATTAATCTTAAGGGAAAGTAAATAAAGTTTCGGATAATAGTTTATAACATTGTTTAAATTGTAATAAGGATACGGATGAGGTTTTGATGAGTGTTTATTGTTTATGTTACTGTGAAAGTTTTAGAACTGGAGAATGTTGGCAAACACATAGTCGCTTCGGTGTAAGTCAGAAATAATTTTTATTTACTACGATTTTTAACTTACACCGAAAAATGTTCACATCAGAATGTATTAATAACTCATAATGAACATGTTACCGGAAAAGTTACATTGCGTACAATGTCGAAAGCCAACCGGAAAAGTGTGATATTATGAAACATTTCATACAATGCCTACACATTATATGTTTTACCAACTGTAAATCTCGCAAAATATAAAATATGATTTTACTTGATTAAAAAAACTTCATTCGCTTCAAAAGTATGTAGATTGGAAATAACAGTTGACATGTTTCAAGCGCTCAAAAATAGGCCCTCAATTTCAAGACTTGCGAGACGTGAATGAGAAGAAACGAAAGTGATTTGAAATATAACATATAAAGTTGTAGCGAAAACTGGAAAAGATCCGGTGAAAATAGAAACCACAAAAAAAAAAATACAGTTGCTGCAAAAGGAATAAAAATAAACATTAAAAAACAGAACAAGAAAAATCACTGTGGCAGGAGGGGGCAATTCTGGATAAAATTCATTTCCTCGCGCTATGGTGAGAAGGAAAGCCCGGATTTTGATGACCTAAAGAATCACAATTAATGCCCTTAAAAAGTGCAAAAGATGCCCTTAAAAAGTGCAAAAAATGCCCTTAAAAAGTGCGAAAAATGCCCTTAAAAAAGCAAAAATTGCGCTAAAAATGCCTTATGACATGATTTAAATAAAGTAAAAACATTGAACTAAAACAATGTTTTACTCTTTAAAATTATTATGAGTCATTTCGAAAAAAATATAAACCAATGCAATACTTGTTCTACGTTCATTAAAGTTTGAAAAATATGTTTTATATCCCAAAATAACAAAAAAAAAAGAAAAAAATATTGACTCCAAAACATTTTCATTTTGTATTAAAACTTTATATGAAACTGAATATAACAACTTCCATCTCATAATATTACTAAATATCAGAATTATATTGGATTATTTAATTTTTTTTTGATATTTTGAAATGTAAACGAGCGAGCGTATATCTGGAGAAGCTTCCTTCAACGTCTACTGATGTTAATGGTGCGTACTTGAAAAAGACGTTCTCACTTACTGACAATTCTTCTTCAATTTGAAAAGATGTTTCTTCACCTGTTAATATCCTAGAGATTTTCTTCATTATTTGGAAGACAGTGTAATAATAAAAAATGATAAAAAAAATAATCAAAATTGGAAAAAACTAACGAAAAATTTAAAAAATACTTTAAAATGCAAAATACGCCAAAAAATTTAAAGAAAAATGCCCTATAAATCTAAAAAAATGCTGCAAAGGACAAAAAATGTCCAAAAATGCAAAAAACGAAGAAAAGTGCTAATGTCATCAAAATCCGGGCCTTAGTGAGGAGCTATTCCCGCTAACAAGGAAATAAGCATTCGTATGAATAAAACAAGATTCTAGGACATCAAGATGAGATGCGGGTGAAAATAATTATTATTTCCCCCTTCAACTTAATGCTTCATTTTATTAGATTATTTATTTAATAAAATATGATTGTTTCATACTTTTAATTAAAATAATTGTTATTTATTAATATAAGTTGATTGTAACTTCCTGGTGCAGCAATTAAGTTAATGTATATTTTACTAAAAAAGGCATAAACATTTAATAAATAACCATGTATTAATTAGGAATTTTTAATGTACTAAAGCATGTGAAAAAGCGACATTTCCAACCGAATGTTTTCTGAAGAATAATCTAAACTAGTATTACTTCATCGGATAATTATTTCATCTTTAACTTTTATTTTTGATAAAAATGTTAATTTATTGTTTCGAACTGAATGTAAAAAAATACTTTTTAATTGTTCGATTATTTGTTTTATTTTGGTTTCATATAATGCCTGAGTGTTTCATTTTTTAAATGATGACAAGTGTTAATGAAAATCAAAGTGTTGTACAGAATGCAAAAGAAAGGGGAGACGCTGGACAACTTTAGATATAATGATCTTCCTATTACATACTAGGATTCCATCTTAATGTTTGTTACCCTTAACCTATATATGCTAATTAATAAGTGCAGATGATAGTTTAGGTTACGAAATCAGACACGAAAACTTACAGTGGGCAAAAAAAGTAAATGGATCACCTTAAATAACTTTTGATCAAATGTTCGAATCTTCTCGCTCTAGGACTCAATCTTGATGGTTCACAGAAGTGACCTCAAATATGTTAATTAATTAGTGCAGACAATAATTTAAGTTACAAAATCAAACACAAAATAATACTTTTTCTGAATAAAAATATGACTTTTTCAGTATTCGATTTCTCAGGAACTATTCGACCGATTTCGTTTAAACTTTGCATTCTGCCATTCAAAATAGTATTTTTTTTAAATTCTGTAAAAAATTTATATTCCTTACAATTCAGTTTTTTTTTAATATTATTAAATAAAATAATAAATATGTAATACATACAAAAAGTTATACTTTGCATGGAATTAATTATCTTTGTATAAACGAATTTTGTAATTGTGTGCAAACTTTTTTCAATCCGCTTAAATTATGCTCGAGACATGGTGAAATACGCAAAAACTAAAACTAACATTAAAAGGTCCAAACTGTGGACCTCTCTCCAGACTAAACTTTTGAGACCTATTTCTCAGATACTTTTTACCCCCTGTGGTTTAGGGATCAGAAATACAAATCAGTCGAAAAAAAGGTATGTCTATTCAGAGAAAGTATGTTTTTGTGTCTGATTTCGTAATGGGATGCTTGCAAGCGACGTAGTAAGGGTATCTCAAATCTGATTGGTTGTTGAAACGTGGCATTTTTTTACGTTAGCAAATGTTCTTTCCATTCTATTTCGAGTAAGTCAAGCTTGACAAGTATCAATTCTTTTAAGTGACACATTCTATATTCTTTCACAAAGGTTTAAATTCTTTCACAATACTTCTTACTTATCACAAAGATAGCCGTGAAGCCATGTAGAGCATAAACAAACTAATTATGTATCGAAGTTTCCAGGGACAGAAAAGAAAAATATATCACGGTTGCAATAAAATACATAAACAAATAATAAATCTATATTAAGTAAACGACTTAGATGAGGGGGGGGAATTTAGAAATTCAATGTCAATATGGTGATGTATGTAATTAACTTTGCGTTTATGTGCATTCTAACTGATACATAGAATCTTAGCTCAACTTTAACATGTCATTTTGCTTATAAACGATCGGATGACGCTGACGTCATAGGTCACATGTGCTGGAATCTGTTCTCTTCTTCTTGAAGCGCAAATATCCACTTTTAAAATATCATCTGCACTAATTAATTAGTATATTTGAAGTCAAATCCCAGAACGTTGATTGAGTCCTAAAATTTGAAGAATATGTGAAGACGAATCTGATAGTTATATCAAAAATTAATCAGAGTGGACAGTTTTTTATTTTGCGCACTGTACTTCCTCTAAATAAGCATACTTTATTTTCAGATGGATTTAGATTTTTGACTCTAAAAATATGATGGGATAGCCTCAATCTCTTCTCAATAGTTTGCGCGCGAAAGCACTTGAAAGTCTAGACCCTTAAATGTTTATTTTAAGTTTCGCTCGTAAGTTTTTTTAAGCGAATCGAAAGGCAATTATTAGACTATGATTAGACTTTTTATGGAAATTTAATCATGGATAATGAAAAGTTTAGATTGTAAATTGCACACATTTTTACATCATTTCAAAGAATGTAATTTTCAATAGCAAAATACATAATTTAAACGAAATGGAGCTAATAGGTCTTGAGAAATCAAAATTTATAAACGTGACTTTTATAAAACATCGATAATTCACGAGAGTGCTGGATGGTGTGTCAATTTTTTTCAAAATCACATATATTGTCCATATAAATCACTTAATCAATATTATATCTTTTTAATGGTTCCCCCCCCCACTAATCCCAGTTTAAATTGTTCTACGTTCATTAAAG
>NC_092205.1:7887268-7887785 GCF_043381705.1 Parasteatoda tepidariorum
CTAATAGATTTTTGTGTTATATATATATACTAGGGTCTAAGCCCCCTGTTCGCTGCCGCTCACCAACCCCAATAATTGCTTCGTAATTATTGTCGTTTCTAGGCAGAACACAATCTTTCCACTAAAGTTAAAGCACAGTATATTAACTTTATGTGCACAACAATAATAATTGTAAGACGGTTAATAAGATTTGACGACCTTTTTAACTAACTTTATCTGAAAATGTAGAGCAGAATTACATTATAATAATAATAAAAAATACAACTATTATCTTAGTTTCAAATTTGAAAATTGAGTTAAAAACGTAATAATAGCTGTACAGGAAAATAACTTAAATTAGGGATACAAAAATCTTTATTCGCGATTGCAATGAACTATAGGGGGCGTTGTTGTATGAGACGGATACCTGCGATTTTTATATGAACAATCATTCAGTTACTCTAGAACGTCGTTAATGTAGCACGTAGCATTGCAAAGTTCCTTCTTTGTTGTGGCTAATTAAATTTAAAAAAGAAAA
>NC_092205.1:7888285-7965263 GCF_043381705.1 Parasteatoda tepidariorum
TCTCCAGGTATGCATTCGAATAACCCCTCTAGAATAATCTTAATTATAATTTAATTATCTTAATAGAGAATAGGAGGCACCTTCATCGCCGGAAGCCTTTCCCTCGAATCCTGGAGGAGGATAAATGGATTATTGGTGGTCGTTGAGAAATACCTCTTCTCCCTAATGAGACATTTAATTAAAACCGGTTTGATCCTCCTCTGAAAAATGTCTGAGGTTTAATCTCGGTAACGACTCAAACACCAATATTCAATTGTTATTCTCTAAATTATTAGTTGCTATTTTTGTGTGTTTCAATTTAGTTTCACTTTGAGCTTCTTCTGCGATATAGTTTCGGTATGGTAGGTAAACAATTTATTTAAATAGTGATTGTATTCTTTCTATGTAGCACAACTTGTTATGCTCTAAATTATTAATTGCCTTTTTTGTGTGCTTTAATTTAATTTCACTAAGAGCTTTTTGTGTGGTACAGTTTCGGCATGGCATGTAAACAATTTATTTAAATAGAGAATGTACACTTTTTATGTAGCTCAACTTGTTATTCTCTAAATTGTTAATTGATTTCCTTGCGTGTTTTATTTTAGTTTCACTAATAGATTTTTGTGTGATATAGTTTCGGCATGATAGGTAAACAATTCATTTAAATAGAGATTTTATACTCTCTATGTACCACAATTTCTTATTCTCTAAATTATTAATTGCTATTTTTGTGTGTTTTATTTTAGTTTCACTACGAGCTTTTTGTGTGATATAGTTTCGGTATGGTAGGTAAACTATTTATTTAAATAGAGAATGTACACTTTTTAAGAAGTTCAACTTGTTATTCTCTAAATTATTAATTAATTTTCTTGTGTGTTTTATTTTAGTTTCACTAATAGATTTTTGTGTGATATAGTTTCGGTATGGTAGGTAAACAATTTATTTAAATAGAGAATGTATACTTTTTATGAAACTCAACTTGTTATTCTCCAAATTATTAAATCCTTTTTTTTGTGTGTGTTTTATTCTAATTTCACTAAGACCTTTTTGTGTGATATAGTTATGGTATGGTAGGTAAACAATTTATTTAAATAGAGAATGTTTACTTTTTATGCAGCTTAACATTTTAAACCTAAATTATTGAAATTCTGTACAAACAAGAAAAAAACTTTTTTTTGGAAAGAAAAAAAACATGTATCTCTGAAAGACTTTTTGAAAGAAACTACACAGACTTTGCATTATACTCCATTGCTGACTTGGATTAAGAAAAAAAAAATTTAAGGGTTCTGATGCAAGAAATAACAAGTTTTGATCTTTTAAAATATTCAAAATAAAGTTTGAAATTTTTAAAAGAATAAACAAAATATATATTTCCTAAGTAATATTCTTCAGTGTCTACAAAATCTATATTCTTTTACAAAAGAATGCAGCAGGCTTTTGTCTCCGAAACTGCAATTCTTTTATTTAATTTTGTATATTATTCTCTTTTATTAATTTATTACTACATATTATCATTACTCTTTTTATTGATTTATAACTACTTATTACTATTACTCTTTTTATTGATTTATTATTACTTATTATTATTACTCTTTTTATTAATTTATGGAACTATCAATTAATTTATTTACCTATCTACTTATTTAAACTCTTTAAATTCAAACTCTTTTTTTTAAAAAATAAAGTAATTCTATTAATCAATTTATTATTAATGCCGCAATTATTTCTATTTTATTCTAATTTCTGCGATTATTCATGCTTTTAAATCCTAGGACACATTTTAGATAAGACTAAAAAGTTAGTGAACTTGATTCGCATAGCGAACCATATGAGAATGCGCACCATAGTATTCTTTGGGTGTTGGCGATCGTTAGCGAGTCGAGGGTGGAACTCCCTAGCGTTTATTGTTGTTTCTATTTAAGACATGTAATTACACAAACACATTTTTATTACAGGAAATTTTATTATAGGAAACATATTATTAGTATTATTATTACTATTATTACAGATTTTTGAACAACATGGCTATTCAAAATTAAGTTTTCTTTTTTTTCAGTATTTTAACAATAATGCTACTCGATGCTTGCTACTTAGATCAAAAAATTTTATTTTCGATGTTTCATTGATTATTATTATTATTATTATCGTTACAGTTTAATGAACAACATGGCTATTCAAATTAAGGCTTCTTTTTCTCAATAATTAGGCAATAATGCTGCTCCACTTCAATCAAAGAGATTGTTTTTTGATGTTTTAGAGATATTTATAATTATAATTATTGTTACAGTTTAATGAACAACATGGCTGTTCAAAATAGGACTTCTTTTTCTCAATATTTAGGCAATTATGCTGCTCCACTTCAATCAAAGAGATTGTTTTTTGATGTTTTAGAGATATTTAATATTATTATTATTGTTACAGTTTAATGAACAACATGGCTGTTCAAAATGGGACTTCTTTTTCTCAATATTTAGGCAATTATGCTGCTCTACTTCAATCAAAGAGATTGATTTTTGATGTTTTAGAAATATTTATAATTATTATTATTGTTACATTTGAATGAACAAGATGTCTGTTCAAAAATAAGGTTCCTTCCTTTCAATATTCAGACAATAATGAGGCTCGATGTTTCCCTCTTAGAACACAAAAATCAAAAAATTTGATTTTTGATGTTTCAGTAATATTTATTATTATTATTATTATTATTATTGTTATTACAACTATTAGAGATATGCCATTACAAATTACTGAACAATATGACTATTCATGGGTGAAAGCGAGACGGAAAAGAGGAAAAGCTGGTAGTTAACCCATTTCAGTTTCAACATGTTTTCGGGAAGAGTTAAACTATTCTCTTTTTCAATTATTCAGCTATATCTACTTTTCTATAATGAAATAAGCTGTTTTATATCTATGCTAAAATTGTAAAAAAATTACGGTAGTTACAGAAATTTAATGTGTCCTGAAAAAAATGCTACAATGAAATGCCTTTCGTACCAGTTTATGCTCTTTTCCGTCTTGTTTATATAGGCTTTCAACCCTGTGGCTATTCAAAAATTGGGGTTCCTTTTTTATTTCAATATTAAGGCAATAATGCTGATCGATGCTATTTAAATCAAAAAATTTGATTTTTAATATTTCAGTGATATTTTAGATTTACGAACCATGACGCTAAAACCATAGAAATTACTCAGTATATTAAATTTCTTGTCTTAATAGCTTCTAAATATTTAAAGCAATTTTCATTATAGCTTACACTTATATCTTTTTTTCACTTTCTTATTTTATTTGCAGCAAAAATATAAAAACGTATGTAACAACATAACAAAGCAACAAAAATATAACACTATATGCTGCAACATTACTGCATTCATTTAGAAGCAGTTATGCATGTTTTATTTGCAATTTTATGTAAGACTCGATTGAAATTAGCTTTTTCAAAGAAATGTTACATAATATATTTTATTTTTAAACATGAATAAATAAAGAAAAAAAATGAATAAAATTAAGCCTGAAGTGGAAGAAAAAAAAAACTGTTTCTGAGAAAATAAATGACGAGCAACGTCTCACTTTATTAATATCCTCCGGGTTCTGGAAATCCTGTTTCTTTAGCTAAACTTTTTGACATCCGCTTAGTTATCAAAATTTCATTTTTTATCCTTCAAATTTTTACTTCGTTTTATCCTATTACTTTTTTGCCTCTGATATTTGACAAATGCATCCAAAATCATTTTATTATTTGTTGCCCTAAACTAGGAAGAGAAAAAACTAGGTTGACAAATATTGAAAAGGAATGTTTTTACTCCAAGGAACGTAAGCAGAGTTGATGAAAAATATTTTGTGTAAGATTAATGCGGAAAACTTATTGACACCAAAAGAATTTTTCTCAGCATACTCTAAATTTAGGTCCGGAAAATTGGGACATGTTTTATTAATTCATTTTCTTTTTCATTAACTTGTCAGTGTCAGTTTCTTGTCAATGTGAAAATGGATAAATACTCCTTCTCTTTAGAAATTATATGCAAAGTTTCTTTTTTTTCTTTACGCATGTATAAAAAGAAGTTCTTTTTGTCCTCGTGTGATATTTTCGTCTTTTTTATAATAAAATTTGAATAATGAGACAAGAAAAAATGCATTTGTAAAATATATTGTTTCGGAATTTGTTGTAACACCTAAATAGTTTTGCTTCATGAATGTTTATGTGTTACAGTGCCATGAAAGTCTGAAATAGGGTGAATGGATACATTTTCTGGAGAGAATCCACATTCACGCAGTTTTAAGAGGAAAGTAAAAGTGATGAATTTTATGAATGTTTATAGATAACTGTTAAATTTTGAAATGTGGTGTACGTCAGCATTCTCCGGAGAGTATTGGCATTCATTTAGTTAGAACGATTTATGCAAAAAAATATTTTTTGTGTGGAATTATCTTTGGATAGGCGAATTTTGTAATTGAGTGCAAAATATTTTTCAATTCGCTTAAAAATTTCTCCAGATATAGTGAAATATGCAAAAAGTAAAATTAACATTAGGAAGTTCAAACTTTGGACAGCTCTCCTGACCAAACTATGGGGATTCTATTTTCCAGATTGCGGCCTTATATATATTAGGGTTCAAAAATCCAAATCCATTCGAAAAAAGCTATATTTATTCAGAGAAATTACGTTTTTGTGTCTAATTTCGTAATTTAAAATATTATCTGCACTAATTAATTGGTATATTTGAGATCACTTCTTTGAACCTTTAAGATTGAGTCCTAATATATGATAAACCGTTCATTAGATCAGAAGTTATTCTAATTTTTGTTGTTGGACATTTTACGTAACTTGTAAAGACGAATGCAGCGTAGAAGATGCATGCACTCTAATTCATACCACAAATGCTGAAAGTGCGCATCTTTGGTCACTCATTGGACACAGCGTCTCAATGGGAAACCTTACATTCATTCAATGACGTGATTCTATCAGTGTCCGTCACTGCAACTGCGATAAGTTGTTGGCATCATAAGTACTTGAATCTGAGAAAAATAAATTCTTTAAATCAGCAATTCCAACTTATTGTTAACACATCGGCTGATAAGTTTCCGGTCTGGCATACAGATGGCCGCCTAAATGCAGAATTAGTATTTTGTTTAGCAAGTCCTAACCTTCAAATAAAAGGTGTCAAAATTTTATAACGATCTGCCGATTGATTTCAAAGTGACAGTGATTTTAATCGAACACCAATTTATATTATTGAAACAATGGATAAAAAAGAAATTCGTGTTCATATTAAACATTGTTATTTAATGGGAAAAAACACGGTAGAAACTAAAGCTTTCTCTCGATAAGTGTTATCCGGGTTCTTCACCAGGAAAAGCGACCATTATTGACTGGTTTGCTGATTTTAGACGTGGTCGTACAAATGTTGAAGATGCGCCACCCTCTGGACGCCCTAAAATGTGGTTAATCCGGAAAGCATAATAAAAGTCCATAAAATTGTTACAGAAAACCGCAAAGTGAAGTTGCATGACCTAGCTGATACTCTAAATATATCAAAAGAGCGTGTAGGCTTCAATTTGCACGAACATTTGTTTATGAGAAAGCTGTTTTCGAGGTGGGTGCCGCGTATGCTAACAGTTGACCAAAAACAACAACGAATTGATGATTCCGATAGCAGTTTGACGTTGTTTTGAGTTGCTTCCGCACCCTCCCTATTCACCAGATTTGGCTCCTAGTGACTTCTACTTGTTTGCAGACTTGAAAAAAAATGCTCGCAGGTAAGAGATTCAGCACGAGTGAGGAAGTGATTGCCGAAACAAACGCCTATTTTGAGGCCAAAGATGGTTCTTTTTTTAAGAAAGGTATGGAGATGTTAGAGAGGCGATGGAGTGATTGTATATCTCTTAAAGGAGACTATGTTGATGAATAAATTTGAATTTTACTTAAAAAGTTGTGTTTACTTCATTAGACCGGGAACTTATCAGCCGATGTGTTATATACTCCCAACTACAACAAAACTACAATGACTCATCGCCGCTACTGAGTGCACCGCCGCTTGACAGAAGCAGGCTATTGAATTTCATGGATAGTTTACCATTGGTATGAATTATTTACCATAATCGTGGATTTGTAAATAAACAGTCCTTTGAAATTAGATGAATCATTTAGGTTCTTTACATTATGTATATTACATTATGCATATCTTAATAGGTTTTATTATATTGTATTGCATTGAATTGTATTTCATTCCATTCTATTGTATTATCGTTTCCTATTGAGTTAGCAATTGAATTCCTGTTGTTTTTTTTTCTTTTTTTAATTTTAATATCCTGTGCGTCATTAAATGCATTTTTTAGGCATAATGTTTCAAATTTTGCTCTGTTCTATCGAAATCTACGTTTTGTTTCGTTTTGCTTTTGTTTGAGTAAATTTATGTCAATTTTTA
Organism: Parasteatoda tepidariorum; assembly: GCF_043381705.1. Taxonomy (NCBI): domain Eukaryota; kingdom Metazoa; phylum Arthropoda; class Arachnida; order Araneae; family Theridiidae; genus Parasteatoda; species Parasteatoda tepidariorum. Next base: position 7,894,690 of record NC_092205.1, read on the forward strand.
GATCATTAAGCTGGAATGTCTAGTTAAGAAAAAGGAACTTTTTAAGATCTTTTTGCTTTCAATCAAGTTTTTACGGCCACAAGAGGCTACCCGTAAAATTTTGCTGTGTATGGAGAGAGTGCTTATAGCTGAATCGTGTCATGATTAGAATTCCAAGTTTTAAAATGGAAATTCTGATCTCAAACACGCCACTCGTCCTAGCCGACCATTTTAATTCAATGAGGAGGGATTCGACTAATTTTTGAACGAAATTCGCGTCAAATCAAAAGAGAACTAACAGAGAAAATGGAATATATCCGCACTTTAAACTTTTAAGGAATTTAAAAAGAATTTTTAAAAAAAACAACGGGATCTTTGTTGCCAACCCAATTTACTATATTACATTATTACCTTGCATTGTGTTGTATAGCGTTGTGTTGTATAGCGTTCTGTTGCATAGTGTTGTGTTGTATACTGTTATGTTGTATAGCGTTGCGCTGTATGGTGTTATGTTATATAGCATTGTGTTACATACTTTTGTGTTGTATAGCGTTCTGTTGTTTAGCGTTGCGTTGTAAAGCATTGCGTTGTATAGTGTTGCGCTGTTTAGCGGTGCGTCGTGTCGTGTCGTGTCATGTCATATCATTATATTTGTTATTTTTTATTATATTATATTGTACTAGGAGGCTTCGCCCCTTGCTCGCTTACGCTTACCAACCCCCGGAACTGCTTTCACAGTTCATTTCGGACAGCTTCGCAATCCAATGCTCGCTTTGCTCGCTTATTGGATACGTTCTTAACGTCTAGCTTTTGTATACTTTTTGGAATACTGAAGTTCCGAAAACTTTTCACTGTAGAAAATTCTAATCCTGTACATTTCAATATTAATTTGAAATTGCAAACAGTTCACATATTTTTCTTAATCACACTATTCTAAATTTCAGTTGTTGAGAAAAGTAACTNATTGTATTGTATTGTATTGTATTGTATTGTATTGTATTGTATTGTATTGTATTGTATTGTATTGTATTGTATTGTATTGTATTGTATTGTATTGTATTGTATTGTATTGTATTGTATTGTATTGTATTGTATTGTATTGTATTGTATTGTATTGTATTGTATTGTATTGTATTGTATTGTATTGTATTGTATTGTATTGTATTGTATTGTATTGTATTGTATTGTATTGTATTGTATTGTATTGTATTGTATTGTATTGTATTGTATTGTATTGTATTGTATTGTATTGTATTGTATTGTATTGTATTGTATTGTATTGTATTGTATTGTATTGTATTGTATTGTATTGTATTGTATTGTATTGTATTGTATTGTATTGTATTGTATTGTATTGTATTGTATTGTATTGTATTGTATTGTATTGTATTGTATTGTATTGTATTGTATTGTATTGTATTGTATTGTATTGTATTGTATTGTATTGTATTGTATTGTATTGTATTGTATTGTATTGTATTGTATTGTATTGTATTGTATTGTATTGTATTGTATTGTATTGTATTGTATTGTATTGTATTGTATTGTATTGTATTGTATTGTATTGTATTGTATTGTATTGTATTGTATTGTATTGTATTGTATTGTATTGTATTGTATTGTATTGTATTGTATTGTATTGTATTGTATTGTATTGTATTGTATTGTATTGTATTGTATTGTATTGTATTGTATTGTATTGTATTGTATTGTATTGTATTGTATTGTATTGTATTGTATTGTATTGTATTGTATTGTATTGTATTGTATTGTATTGTATTGTATTGTATTGTATTGTATTGTATTGTATTGTATTGTATTGTATTGTATTGTATTGTATTGTATTGTATTGTATTGTATTGTATTGTATTGTATTGTATTGTATTGTATTGTATTGTATTGTATTGTATTGTATTGTATTGTATTGTATTGTATTGTATTGTATTGTATTGTATTGTATTGTATTGTATTGTATTGTATTGTATTGTATTGTATTGTATTGTATTGTATTGTATCATATTATATAATGTTATGCTTACATTACATACTACATTATGTATTCTTCCCCTTTTCGTTTCTATCAGAATAATTTGTAGCATATCGTGTCTTAAATTATTACTAAAAATCTTCCATTTTTTACATTACATTTCCCATGTCTAGGCACTGTACATGCCAAATATGAACAAAAGTATGGAGGGGTTAGGGTAGAGAGAGAGGACAAAAAAGAGGATTAAAGATGATGTTGAATTTGAGCGTCTAAGTAATTCATCAGAAATGAGGGAGCGGAAGATATGCCCTAACTTCCATGTTCCCTTATTTAAACGAAGAATAAGCCAAGCTTTCTCTAATTACATTTTTTTCTCCTCTTTATAGAATGATGGCGTGTGCAAGATGGCTTTTATGAGTTCTAATATCTTTTACTCGACACACTATGTGCTAATCTTCCTTACTTAAAGATAAATGCATCATCTTTTAGTTATTTAATTAGGTTGGCGAAAAGCTGTTCCTATTTAAGAGTCATTTTGTTCGTGGAAATTAATATTCAAATGAATTAATTCCGTGATGAAAAACAGTCGTTATAAATTACACAGCCTTCTTGTTAGGAAAAAAAGCATGAATATTCATTGCTGAAACAATTTTTTCTTCATAAAATGTAGACTTTGTATAATTAATCTAAGTTTAAGTAAATAATAAGCAATTTTTAATAAGCAAATTCGCACTTTTAGTATTGTTATTATAATCTTTAATTAGAATTAGATGTGGGTGGAATAATAATGAAAATTATGAGTTTAATTATAACTGGTTGTTTATTAACCAGTTATAATTAAACTGGATATATTATCTGGATATAATTTCTCAATATTATTTACTGTTATCTTTCAAAACTAAGTATATTTTCATCACAAAAAAAGTACAATGAAAATTCATCAAGTATTTATTGACAACTGTTTAAGAAGAATCTTACGCATCAAGAAATTTCATAAAATTTGTAATACGGAAATCATTAGAAAAGCAAAACAGAAACCTATTGATCTGGAAATTAAGAAAACGTAAATGGAAATGGATTGGCCGTGTTTTACGTAAAACTGAAAAATTTAAAGAAAAACAAGTTTTTGAATGGAACCCTCAGGGCTATAGAAAAAGAGAAAGACTTAAAAATACTTGGGGCAGGATGATTGTAAACGAATTGAAAACAAATAGGAAAAGCACGGAGAGAAGCAAAATATCTGACCACAAATAGAGTAAGATATAAACAAGATAAAAATAGAGAAAGCTCTGATAAGTCCCTATTCCGGAGTGAAGACGAATATGTACGTATGCATGTAATCCTTCCAGTAAATAACTTTCGCAAAAAAAATAGAATAGAGTGAGATGGAAAGCTATGGCAGAAGCCCTATGCTCCAATTCGGAGAGCAGGGGAATATGTACGTATGCATGTAATCTTTCCAGTAAATAATTTTCGCAAAAAAAATAGAATAGAGTGAGATGGAAAGCTGTGACAGAAGCCCTATGCTCCAATTCGGAGAGCAGAGGACTATGTACGTATGCATGTAATCTTTCCAGTAAATAATTTTTGCAAAAAAAGTAGAATAGAGTGAGATGGAAAGCTGTGACAGAAGCCCTATGCTCCAATTCGGAGATCAGAGAAATATGTACGTATGCATGTAATCTTTCCAGTAAATAATTTTTGCAAAAAAAGTAGAATAGAGTGAGATTTAAAACTGTGACAGAAGCCCTATGCTCCAATTCGGAGAGCAGAGGAATATGTGCGTGTGCATGTAATCTTTTCAGTAAATAGTTTTTACAAAAAAAAAAGAAATAGAATAGAGTGCGATGGAAAGCTGTGATAGAAGCCCTAAGCTCCAATTCCGAAATTCGGAGGAAGAGAAAGTAGAATATGTATGTAATCATTTCAGTAAATAATTTTTTTCAAAAAATCATTGATTGCTAGTAAAGTTTGCAAAATGGTTCAGTTTTTAAAATTAAAAATGGTGATTCACTCATTATTTGCCAAACCAGGAAGATGGGTGAAAACATTCTGAACTAGATGTTTTAAAATCACCTCTGCTTGCAGCAAGACTTTTACAGAGCAAAATTTTGAATGCTTAACAATCCTCCTTTTCTACATTTATCTTCCAATGTTTCAAATTTTCTCTATTTTTTTGCTACTTGGCCTAGTCTATTATTTAAAGAAAATTAACAATACTTATTTAAATAAGAGAAACTAATGATACATATATATTTAAAATAAGGAAATGTGTTATAATAATAAATCATGAATTGCAGTTATAGTTATTGCTAACAAATTAACGAAGCTTTTATTTTAATAATTTTTATGAGACGCCCTAATTACAATCAAAATTAATCACCTTTTTGAATTTTATACTATCGGGTTACTTAAAAGCTATTACGCCTATGAAAATCAAACAGATTTATATTATTAGCAGGTTATAATATTATAAAACTGAAAGTGGTAAAATCTTGTTTGATAGCCACCTGTTGTAAATTTAGCAACACCATAAGCCCAGCGCTATGGAACTGATGTGGTTATACAAGTTAAAAAATATGAAATATTATCTTCGTGGTCTTTTTAAAGTGAACATTGGTGAATTCTAAAGATAGATCCGATCATTAAGCGGGGGCATTAATATTTCCGAGCCTAGTCGACAAAGATTTTTGAAAACTTCATTGAGACAAATGTCGTGGAGCTTTTTCAATGTGACATATGACGCTATATTGCAACTTCTTTTCTTTTACTTTTCGGTAAAATTACCCATGTTATCGACAGTACGTGTCAGGAACAATTGTTCTACCTTAAAACTGAAAGTCATGATGTCCTAATAATCCTATCAAATGCACAACGCCATTTTATTAGACAGTGTGGACTTTTTCACGGACTGTGGAACTTTCTTTCCTGCGATTATAATCCCTTTTGTTTAGAGTTTAAGCCACATTTTAAGATACATAGTCAAACGCTATAGAGATAGATTCATTCTGTTACTCTCCTCTGAGAATTTCTTCAATTGTTTTTGAGTCACGCTCCAACCAAAAAAGTAAAATATTCTTGCTCCCAATTGTCTCCAAAATGTTTGAAATGTTTCATGATTATTACTCGCAAGCTACTTGCTCGTACATGCCACTTTTGCTTGATTTTTATCATCAAATTTTCTGTGATGGTCACTTACTACAAAGAGCATCTAAGCATTGAAATTTCAGAGAAAAATAGGTTGGATCATTTTTTAGACATACGTTCTTATAACAATAAAAATATTGATATCCATGCTGAGATTTTAAAAAAAAGAACAAGTTAACCATGGGAAATTAAGTTCTTTTGTGTATTTTAAACACTGTTAAAATCTTCCTAAGAGCAAACTCACTTAAATGCAAAATTAAATATTCTATTGTATAAAGTTTTTATCAAACCTTTGTTTTTGCGTAGAAGCGAATTCTGGACTAAACTAACACGTAAACTAGCGTAGTTAAATTTAACATTGTTTCTAACTTATATGATTTGTTTGTTATCATTTATAAGCCTTGCTGTGATTTTCGATAAAGGTTGTTGCTGGCATTAAAATCACCCTTACACTGTTATCTGGAAACATTCATTATTACTAGACATCGTGATTTTTTTTCACGAACCTAAACAACATTTTTTTCTTTTGTACATAGCTTAAAATGCGCATTTTAGAAATTGAACCGAGCTTAAAATACGTGTTTGAAAATTGAACATAACTTAAAATGCATATTATAGGAAACGAACAAAGCTTCAAATGCGTGTTTAAATATTAGACATAGCTTTAAGAACGAGCATAACATAACATGCACATTTGAAAATTTGAACAGATATCGTAAAGCACATTAAAGCGTGCGAACATCGTGACTATTTAACAATGAACCAAAATTTCCCAATTTTTTTTTCGCGTCTGCGTAACTTTTAGCTGGTAACGCATTACGTTAAATAATAATGCACTCTTTACAAACGTGATATGGAATAGTAGAGTCAATTGCATTTTAACTGAACTGCCATCACTCTTCATTCATAAACCAAAATTTATTCCAAAACTGAAATTACGTGGAAAAGAAGGTAATTATGATTTTATATTTGACTATAGGTTCCATGACTATGAAAATTTATTTTCACAGTCTCAATATATTTCTTTATTATTTCAATTTCCTTCTTCTAAACCATTTATGATTGATCTAACGTGGGTAAACTAATTAGACGAACACAATTTGATATCATTCCAACTTAAAATACCGTCGGTTAAAATAAAGCACGTATTAAAGCTTTTTAATACTTCAGAAAACGATCAAATAAAAAAAGAACTTAAATAAAATACATAACTTAAAACGTTGCAAACATTTTTGAGTGATAATCTATCTAAAAAAAATCGTTTGCATAATTCTTAATTCTTAAAAAGTACTTTGAAGAAATAAAACGTTCCTTTCCTCAACCGCAGTAAATTTAAAAGAGAGAATTTTTTTAAATATATATTCTCGGGGGTTGAGGATGAGGTTTTTTTTTTTTTTTTTTTTTTTTTTTTNTTTTTTTTTTTTTTTTTTCAAAGCTTCTCTGTTGTTGCATATTACTTCAACCGTGTGATTACTTATCTATTCAAAGCAACAGAACCAAAGAAAAGAATCATTTTGGTGCCCCTTTAAAAACGAATTTCAGTATTTTAACTCGTGTTCCCGGACCCACCAAAGCGTATCGAATTAATCAGCGATCTTAGAATTACCGCGTCTTGTTCTCCAAAAAGGAAACTCTTAAAAGTGGATTCTTCTCCAAGTGCTCGTCTTCACTCATTCCTTCGAATTTTTTTCCCCTTCCAATTCCTTTTACATTTTCCTAATTAGAGTTCGCGAACAACGTTTGGTCTAGCATGGGTGGTGGGGGTAATGAGTAACAAAATGGAAAGTTTGGTTTCTCGACGTTGGTGGAAGTTAAAAGCAGACGACTTAATTGGAACAACCAAAGAAGATTTCGACTGAAATTGCTCAAAGAATTAGAGGAATTCGAACGTTTAGGTTTCGACTTTTGTCGCGATATCTCTTTTAAGAGCTTTAGAGGGGAGTCATGAGAGGGAAAGAAGAGAATAAAGTTTTCCGCTTTTCTGGTTCGAATTACAGAAAGCTTTTCAGCTAGTCTAAGAAAGTGCGTCTCAAACAGTAAACGCAGTCTATAAAGTAAATTATTAGTAGTAGGAATTCGAAAAAAGAATAAAACTTTATCACTTGATGCAATTTTATTCGAAAAGTTTAAAGCAGGGAGTAATGATTTTTGTTGAAATTTGATTTTATTTAAATGTTAAAAACACAGTTGTGTCACGTTTCAGTAGTTTACGTTCTTAAATATCATGTTTAAAGAACGTATTTTAAGGAAATAAACATTTAGCATTATATATGTTTTGATCATTTGCGTGTAGATGTTTTTTTCCTTCTCACGCGTTGGTAATTTTAACTCTCATTTTTGATAATAATATATAAACATATATATAAACAAAAAAAGTATATAAGCATAATATGTCGTTCTCATTTTTGATAATAATATATAAACAAAAGTAATTTGTTAAATTAAGTACAAATCCATTATAAAATAACTTCATAACGACATACGATCCCTCAAAGGAAAACTTTTCGAAAGAACAGTAAAATTTTGTGTACACATATTGTAAGTTATGCGTTCAAGTATAGTTTTTTAAAAAAAAGGGCTACTCAGCCCCCCCCCGGTCACGATTAAATAGACAGAATTTTATTATTTTTGAAAAGTAACACCTCCTTTATTTTAAACGAAATATTCTTCTCACAAAAGAAAACTCAGATTGGGTTCAAAATTACAAGGCTACGGTCGCAAATCCAAGGCAAGTAGTCGCAAATCCAAAAATTGCGTCCCCTATTCAACGACGATTATAAGATATAAAATAGAAGGAAACTTTTATTGAAGTTGAAACGTAATTTTTAGCATTAACAGTGATGGCACTAGACAGAGATGAAAAGGGCAAGATGCAGCATAAAAAATCATCCTTCACGTTGTCGTCAGAGAGCGTTAAGAAAGGCTGAATCACTGATACAATGAAATATTATCATTTGCCTTCTTCTTCGTTTCAGTCAAGCAGTGCCCTTTTTAAATTAAGAATATCGTCCCAGCTTCATTATAATTAATTTTAATATGAAAATCATGTTTTAATGAGGAAAGAAGTAGGTATAATGCTATTAAAAACTTCGATAATTTGTCACTGTAACCGCAACCATGGAAGATTTTTAACATTATTTTTTAGTGCATATCATATCTCTAGAATGGTACGCTCACGATGAGATCATATATTGGCAATGTTATCCTATATGTGAATTGACTGAACGAATGATTTTTGTCATTGTGGGACAGCTTAACTGAGAAATTTTTCCCGCACCATGAGGCTCATTGTCACTCACCAGCCTTCATACCTCAATTCATTTCATATTTCGTCTCCCGAACCGTGGTGGCTCTGGGGATAGAGCGTTCGCTTTCCAATGAGGTGAACCGAGCTGGAATCAATGGCTAGTCGATACGAATTCCGCACCCGGCTCGCACCGACCCCAGTGCTGACGTAAGATATCCTCAGTGGTAGATGGATCATTTGGACTCCCCTTGCCATTAGGCTATCCATGGGAGGTTTCGTGGTTTTCCTCTCCATGTAACGTAAATGCGAGTGAGTTCCATCAAAATTTCTCCCAATACTTGATCCAGTAGTTCCCTTCTCCTGAATTAGATTCAAAATGACAAGGCTACGGAGTTGAACTTGAGTAGTCGTATACCTGAAATTGAGTTCAATGGCTGTTATAAAAATTTCATCTCCCGCTTGTTATACTTCTTTTTATCTGAAACCTCGTCCAGTGATGAAGTCAGGTTCGCATTACTTGCGAGAGAGAAAAGAAAAGCTTTTAAAAAATTCATCTTTAACCTTAATTTCCTTCCTTTCAGCAATTTTCTTCTTCCCTTCTTCCTCCCTTCAAAAAAATTAAATAACATATAAAAATAAAAATCACAAAATTTTATAAGTTTGGCATGTTTTTTTTGTTACAACCACCCTCAAATTGAAAAAAATGAACGAAAAAAATACCTAAGTTAATATGATATTAGCAATACTTATCAGAAAATGTAACTATTCAGAATTTGTTGAAAAAAGGACAAGGCCATCTCTCTTGCAATTGCTCCTCTATTGTTACAGATAATTGTTTCAGATTGACAATATGTCCCTGTCTGGCATCTTAGCAGCCATGCATTTAAATTATAGCAATTACGAGAACAGGGCGTAGCTTCCAAGTATTATAAATTTTTAAATAAAAACTCCAAAATTTTAAATTTAATAATTCATAATAAGATAATACAAAATTATTGAAATATTAAAATGTCTTTCGCTAAATGGAATTACGTATTGCTAAAAACAAATTATCAATTTAGATAGAAAATAACTCAAATATATATATATATATATATATATATATAAATAATCACGCATCTATACTCCGTATATTTCACATTCATAATTGCGTTTCCAATTTGATTATTCCTCAAAATAAATCACTGAAGATAAATCTTTGAATGAATTGCAAGATAAACAATACAAAAATATATTTCGGAGGAAACTTGTGGTTAGTTAGATTTGACATTCGACATATATCAAAACGGAAACATCATGTTAGATTTTTTTTTCTTGTAGGTTTTTCCTTCTATCGACATCAGTTTTTTCAGTTTATGTTTTTTTTCCCATCTAGAATAAGAGGAAATTGTGTGTAGCTCTCTCGATGAGAAAAATATGGTAGTGCGTCCATTTTCTAGGAAATGGGCAGCTGAAATTTCTTTGCCGTTGGTGGCAACAACAAGGATTGACGAGCCCTTCCGTAGAGGATTTAACAAAAAAAAGTGGTTGGTGCATTAGTTTTTTTATATATTTTTTCTCAGAACTCTACTCCCGGCTTCGGGAAAAATGGGATTTTCTTCCCAGGATCTGAGTAAATATAATGGAAAGAATTTTTCATTTTAAACGCCTCTGGGTGACTGTTGAAAATTAAATCCCTATCTATCAGAGTATGTTGCAGTTTGTTCCACAGCGTTGAGTTAAAAGATAAGAAAAGAATGATAAAAAAACGAAAAATTTGATTTGTTTTTATTGATAAAGCTTACAGAAACTCATCTAACACAAGTTTTTGCTTTTGAAAATTATTGTTTGAACTCCCTGATCGATTTGGAGTTGTTTAGCAATATCCATTCATTTAAAGATGAAGCGAAAGCAGAACTTTATGAAAAAGAGAATTCCTATGAAAATAGAAAATACTCTTTTCATTTTTATTTTTATGTTATTTGTTGTTATTGAAAATAAATTTTTGAATTGAGATTGGAATTTTATAATAATTGACGGCTTGTAAGAAATCGCCTTTTTCGAGACTTAGTTCGAAGCAATTATGCAGGAAAATTGCTTCCGTTGCAAATAAACAAATCGAAACAGAAATATCTAGATGAAATTTTTATATTAAGAAATTATTTTTATTAACTCACTTTTATGTTTATCGTTTTCTGGTCACTATAGAAAATAAATGATCGTGATTTTATGCCAATCGAATTTCTGACTATTTAGAGAATTTAAATTTTATTTGGAGTTCCGTGCTGAATGATGCCACAAGTTTCAATCCGATCATTACTAGTTTGTTTGTTTTTTTTTACATCATTTATTTAGCGTCTAAAACAGTGTTTCCCAAAGTGTAGTACGCGTACCCTCAGGGGTACGGGAACAGTTTAGCGGTGGTACGCGTTCTTATGCGAAATATTTTGCAAACGAAAAACAAACGAACGTTTCAAAAAATTTTATTTAAAAACAAAGCTAGCTATGAAAATTTACGATTACGTATTTTTCTATTGGCTATTTTTTACAGAGTTAGCAGTTAATAATTAGTGGTGTCAACAGCCAGTTGTGATTTTTAACTTTTATGTAAATTTTTTATAGTAAAAAATACATTCATTTTTTTGTTAGCGAAACACAGCGTTACGAAAAATTTAGAAAGGGTACACAAAAGTCATAAGTTTGGAAAACACTGAACTAAAATATTACAAAGTTATATCAATACCCAGTTCCTTACTTCATTTTGAATTGTGCCATTTTAAATGATAAAATACTAAATTTAACCGAAATCAGAAATTATTTTCTGAGTTAAAAATTTTAAAAAAAAAATCACATTTTTGAATTTTTACTTTTTAAAAGCTATTTGATATTTTATTTATTTATTCATTTCTTTATTTTTATTTTTCAAATTTTAGATTTGTTACTTAAAATTCTATAGTTTAATACGATGTGAAACTTTGTATCTTGGAGGTGTGGACATGGGACTAAAATGGACATCTTGAATAACTTTTTTATCTATGAGTCAAGATTCCTTTGTGAGATGTCGTAGTTAACATTGTTGCGCAATTTTTTTTGGAGTCACAGAATCAGATTATAAATATTTAAGGCGTAATTTACAAAAGAAAGCTTTTAAGTTGCAAAAGTATCTTCAAATTTTCGATTTACTGTTTCATTAACATATTTCATTTTCAGAATTTCAATGAAAAGTGACCATACGTTATAAATTATACGTTTTTACCTTTTTTATTATTAACTTTTGCTCTGTATAGTTTCAGTTAGTCAGCATTAGACATAAACAAGCATATTCATTTGTGCGACTAGTGTAGACACATAACGGTGGTGCTACTGTGGACATGACTTTAATCGGATTTTTCTTTTAAATGTTAGTTGTCTTGATTTGTTTTTTGTTTGCTTTTTTTTAAAAAATCGCAATGGTAAGAAATCGATATAAATAAATTGAAACCTTGGAGATTATGATGCTTTCAATTTTTACGGAAAAAAAAACGATCCACATTTGATGTAATCAATACTAGGTTGAAGTACCAAAATTTCAGTGTACCTGACGAACCTGTAAACTTCTGAGCCAGGTCGGAGTATAACGAACATGAATCAATCTGAATTCAAATCGATGAAATGTACATATGTTACCTTGTGGAGTTTTTTGGATTATAGACTATGTCAACCTTCATCTATCAAAAGATACCTCATGATAGAATCGAGTTAACATGTCTTATTTACTAGCGATATGATATTTAATATTTATAGTGGTAGTTACGCCACATTACTTCCCTTCCAGAATTTTATCTGTGATAGAATTCGATGAACGAATACCACTAGTTGATTTATGCTGTTTATTTATTTATAACATTTTTGCTCATTGTATTTTTTCTTCATTTTTTTTATAGCATTTCGCTAATGATTATTATTTTTCCTTCATTATTTTGTTTATAGCATTTCGCTCATTTATTTTTTTTTATATTGCTTATAACCGGGAGACTTTATTTACTTCACCGGATCCTTTTTTTTTCTTTCTTTCTTTTTTTTCTTTCTTTCTTTTTTTTCTTCTCTTCTTTGAGCAGTTTATATTAAGCAAATCAACTGTTTATTGTGGATCATCCATCATGTTAGCAAGTCACATCCGCAGGTCACCAGTGTGGGGATTTATAATTATTGACCATGTCAACCTTCATCTATCAAAAGGTACCTCAAGATAGAATCGAGTTAACATGTCTTATATACTAGCGATATGATATTTAATATTTAAAGTGGTAGTTACGCCACAACCTTGAATAACCGAAATCAAGAGAATGTCGACTTTCACCAGTGAATGTCAACAATTACATAGTTACTTTGGTGAATGTCCGAAATATTTATTGTATCCGATTTTATATTGATTTATTCGTTGATATTATTATATTTATTCGATATTTTAATATCTCTGCTGAGGATAGATTAGGAGAAACATCAGTGTTCGGAATACCGGTTAAATGCATATTGGACAATGGCACTTGACCTCATGAAAACATTGATGTAAGGCATACCGGGCAAAATGTATACTGAGCAGTGGCACTGAACCTTAACAAAACATTAGTGTAAGGCATACCGGGCAAATGCATCCCGGGCAGTGGCACTTAACTATACCTAATATTTCGAACATTTACCATTTTGTTATATTATTGTTTATTGTTTAAATTTTATTAAAGTCAAGTTTAAATTTGGCACTTCTTCTTTTTTATCTTTGACGATTGATCTACTTAATGCTGGACAAAAAATAAACGCTGCTTATCTTACCAAAGACAGAATGTTTCTAATATCATATCACTTCCGTTAAAAAATAAAAATAAAATTTATAAAAAACATTAGTTTTTAAAAAAGGAACTAGTTAGGAAGCTTCTATCGGCAGTAACTGCTAGAAGTATCAGAACTGAGTCTTAAAATACATTTAAGGATCACTTTCAGTTTTTCTTGTCAAATAAAAATGAAATTTCAAAATATTTACCACATAAATCAAATTAAATGCTAATTTCCAAAAGTATTGGTTTACTTTCAAAATGTTATTTTTAGCTCAGTAAAGTTAAAAATGAGTATTACAGATGAGTATTTGAAATGAAATCCATCAATATTTATTCTCCCGTAAGAAATTGTGCTGTTTTTTAGCTTTAGATATACCTTTACATTTAATATTATTATATAAATATTTAATGAACTGAAAATTATAGTAAATATGGTTTAATTATGTAAAATATAGTTATAAAAAATTTTAACATTTTGCTCCTCTATCCTACTCTTAAAAATTTGCATGTCTTGCACAAGTTTGAAAAAGCCAGGTCCTTTCGTGTGGTGTTCTCGTTTTTAATAACCCTGAACTGTCAGCTGTACTGCTAATTGTTTTCCGTAGGCAACATTTCATTGCAAGAAAGAATGTAAAAATCAAACCATGCTGCATTTTAAGACGCCCTGTACAAAATATAAAAAAATTACATGAAAGCTTAAAATAAAATAAAAATAACCCAAAACTGAATTACTTCAATTTCCCGTTTAATTAAAACTTCAAACATACTACTTAAGAAATAAATACGACTTACAGACTCCATTTCCTTCGATGGAATATCTTTCTTTTTTCTTCTTCTTACAAACCAGACAATGAATCGATAGAAATTTATACTCCATTTATCTGTGTTCAACGTCGTCTTCAGCTGCATAAATTAAAATTATTTCTTGATTGCTTCCGAGTTTTATTTCGTGCAAGTGACAGCCGCAAAATGATAAATTCTTCTTCTTCTTCTACGTCACTTAATTAAAGGGCCTAGAACTAATCTATAATTTCAATGGCTCTAACGAAGAAACTACTCGTTAATTATTTCGTCGCGTATTTCGAAGATATTAATTAGTGTGCGGATTATAACAGAGGTTAATTAAGATTCAGTATTGTCTCTCATACGCGCCCCAAAAACTCGGAATCTTTTGTGTTCGCCGTATGTTTCTTTTATTCGTCGAAACTCTATTCTTCTACGGAAAGTGCTTCTTCTACGGTTCTCTTCGATTATTGTAATTATCGAAATAAAAAAATGTTTCATGTAAAAGTCGTTATTTCGTCTCAAATTACATTGCTGAATAAATCATTTTATCATTAAATATGTGTTTTAATCTAACTTTATAATTATGCGAATTTAAAGCATAACTTAAAATATTTTTGAAGAAATTACAGCCTACTACTGCTGTTTTAAATGGATTTACATTTATGTCTTCTAAATATTCTGATGTAAAACGTACGGGTGAATAAGTAATAACTTTCTAAAATGTAATACCACATTTGATGTATTTATTGGAAAATCTGTAAATTTAATTATAAAATAAAAAAGAATGAAGGATTTAAAGCTAATTTACGATATTTTTATAATTAAATAAATGTATTAATCTGACTTAATAGTTTTATTAGTTTAAAACATGACTTAAAATAGATTTGTGGAAATTGCAATCAGCACCTGAAAGTGCATTCTTAATTTTTTACAAATTTACATACATATTTTAAATATTCGATTGTATTAAATACATATAGGTAAATAACAGTTTTTTTGAAAGAACTAATTCCTATTTTTAGGATTAGTTTTTTACAAATTTACATGCATATTTTAAATATTCGATTGTATGTAGTACATATAGGTGAATAACAGTTTTTTTTAAAGAACTAATTCCAATTTCTAGTATTAGTTTTTTACAAATTTACATACATATTTAAAATATTCTATTTCTACGTAATACATATAGGGGGATAACAGTTTTTTTAAAGAACTAATTCCAGTTTCTAGTATTAGTTTTTTACAAATTTACATACAGATTTAAAATATTCTATTGCTACGTAATACATATAGGGGGATAACAGTTTTTTTTAAAGAGCTAATTCCAATTTTTAGGATTAGTTTTTTGCAAATTTACATACGTATTTTAAATATTCGATTGTACGTAATACATATACATGAATAAGCAGTGACTTTATATGACCTAGATCTATTCTTTGGTGATCTGTTGTAACACATATAGGTAAATAAGTAATTACTTTCTGAGAACTAATTGCTGTTTTGGCATATTCGATTGTTCATTGAGAAATTTTTGATACTCTTTTTAAAATAACAAAGAAGGAAGAACTTAAAGTTAGTTTGCAATATTTTATTCTCATTTTCTCAAAACAGTTTGGCAAATGAAGTGAATAGGATCGACTTAAAGAAACATTTTTAATAGTTCTTTTTAACCGTACATTACTCTAAACTGCTTTTTTTACAGAGATTAAACATTCCATTTCAGTCAGGAATAATGAAAAAAATGAAAAAATATCATAAATCTCATTTAAACGCTTAAAAAACTGCTGCATTTAAAACACGAATTTTAATCAAATATACTGGGAAGCCAAAACTCTACAATTTCACAAATCCTTTGTCGAGTTTATCGATTTTCGCCAAAAGCATCGGAATAAATTCTGATTCAATAATAAATGATATAAATGGGAACGGGAAGTGCAGGAGGTCTACATTAATGCCGTATATTTTTTAAAAAAACATAAAAAATAACTCCCCGATCCGTATAAAATCGGAATCTAAACAGTCATCTTTTAAGCTCTCAAACCAAATGTAATGACTCTTCGTTATGGAAGGCGCCATTTTGAAAGAGATAATGAAAATGGCGATTTTTTTTTTCCTTTTCTATTCTCTGAGCTTCGATACCATCAATGTCATTAAGCCTAGATGACGTTTTTCGAACTTTTTTATGGCTTTTTTCGAAATTTTTATTTCATTCCCATTTGATCTTTCCTTTTTTTATTATTATTTTCTTTTTAGCTTTTAAGTCCCAGCCGTAACCGCACAAGAATCTTTGTCGCGTATTTGCTGGAAGTCCTGATATATTTCTTCGTGATAGCGCCATTTTTGTCGAATTTTTTTAGTTTTATTTTTGGTCGGAGATCGAACCATCAAAAGAAGTGGCATTTATTGAACCTGCCGTGGCCCCCTTCCCCTAACTGTAGCAGTAATTTAGATCTCAAATATATAAAGATTTTTTTTTTTTTTGAAAACTAATCAATTCCACTAGCTTTCTTCCAATATTATTGGAACAAAAGTTATACTTTGAAGAAAGTACACTTATAGAAAATACTGTATAATTTTAAGACTTTTTTTTAAGGTTTTCTATGAGAAGACATTTCTTTCGATTATTTACAGAGATATTAACTTTTAAGAAATGGCATCGTCGTAAAGTAAATGTGATATCAAAATCAGTTGGCATACGTTCTATTACAAGACGGGGTACAATAAACTTAAGTTTCTTTGAGAAAAGGGAAAGAAAGAAAAAATAATGAAAAAAAGAAACGTTTTCTTTATAGAAGCTTTTCAAGAAAATGTCCACAGAATACTGAAGTTTACTATTTTCGAAACAGTAGTTTTATCTGATTCAGAACAGCGTCTAAAAAGGAAAAAAAATATCTCTTTATTCTTCAAATTATGTGATCTTAAAGTCTAAAAAAGTTATCAAAAAAGCATTCCACAGGCATAAAATTGAGGATACTAAATACACAACAAAATACCGATGTACCAAGTACAACGAATAAAAACGAGACATGATCAATGATTCAATGTTAAAATTATCTAGTACAGTGTGCAAAAAAAAACGGACAGCCCTCACTAACTTTTGATTCTAATGATCGTATCTTCACGCTCTAGGACTCAATCTTAATGGCTCAGAAGGGTAACCTTAAATATGCTAATTAATGAGTGCAGACGATATTTTAAATTTCAAAATCAGATACAAAAACGTACTTTCTCTGAATAAACGTACATTTTTTTCGACGGATTCGGATTTCTGATCCCCAAAATATGGGATATCTACTATCTGGGAAACAGGGTCCCAATAGTTTGGTCAGGAGAACACTCCAACGTTTGAACCCCTCAATGTTAATTTTACTTTTTGAATAATTCGTTATATCTCGAAAACTTTTCAAGCTAATTGAAAAATGTTTTGAACAATTTTGAAACAATTATAAAATTCGTTTGTTCATGCAAAAATAACCTTTAGTAAATATTTGTTATTTTTTATTATTTTAGTTAATAATGGTAGAAAAAAATTTGAATTATAAGGTATACAGTTTTTTGCATCATTTTAAAGAATATAATTTTACATGGAAAAATGCAAAATTTGAGCATAATCAGTTGAATAGTTCCTGAGATATTAAATTTTAAGAAGTCAGATATTATTTGAACTAAACAAGTTTCGACAAGCGAAAAAAAAGTAGCAAATATAAATCAATGTAATAATCTGTTTCACAGATATTATGAATAAATGTAAATATCATCAAACAACTTTATAATTCCAAAAGAATTCCGGTAAGAGATACTGGCACCACCCAAACTGGTTATGTTCTAGCAAAAACTATTTGCAAAATTAAGCGTAGCTTCGCATACATTGCAGAGCTATATCGTCCAATCAAAATTCTGAAAACCAAAATGGTCAATCAACACTGGACACAAAGACAAAGTAGTTTAATAAAAGGCTCACAATTTTATTACTTATCGTAAATACGATTTTATTACTAATCTTTTTCAACATTTTCTCAAAACTGAAATCATGTTCGACTTCAACACAAATAAGTGATTTCATCATTTCGTGCCAATCCAAAATCGATATCCAAGATAGCGGAAAAATGTTTTGTACAAATGTAGTGTCTTGATAAACTGTAGCCTTATATCCTAAAACCAAAAATTTCAAAAATAAAATAATCAACATTGTTTACAATAGGATACTTGCAAGTGACGTAGTATAGGTATCTCGAACCTGATTTGTTGTTGAAACGTTGCATTTGTTTACGTTAGCAACTGTTCTTTCCATTATATTTCGAGTATGCCAAACCTGTCAAGTACCAATTCTCTTAGATAACACAGCCTATATTCCACAAAGATTTCAAGGTAAAAATATACTTGAGGGTGCCCCTTGGCGAAATTGGCGACTTATGTTTGGCGCCATTCCTGTTTGCGCGGAACACCGTGGTAACAGGAATAACGGCCAAAACATAATGATATTTCAATAAAACATTGGAAAATTTCAACAAAACATCGACCAAAACTGTATAAAATTGCAATGAACCCAATGTAAGCAAAATTAATAAACCCAAAAAAAAAATGCATTTTGAATCGAAACAAAAATTAACGAAATAAGCACAGAAAGAAAAGGAAAAAAACAACTCACTTCTTCATTAAGCTTGAATATCCTCAGATTTAGATGCACGGAATTCTCTAATAGCAGTTAGATACTGTCTAAATTTATTATGAATAGAATCGGTGTATCTCCATCGCCACATAAATTCGGCGAAATACGAATCGAAAAAGGCGTTTGTGGTACCGGACTGGCTGTGACATTTTTTTCTAAAATCCCTTTTTAGGACTGCCCACATACCTTCGATCTTATTGAACAGAAGTAAAAGTAACCTTGCCAGCCGGTTTCTAACGTAGAACTAACGGACCTCTGAAATTACATATAGCGTTGAACATTTTAAAATAACGCTAAAATCTAAACCAATCAGAATCACGATTGGGTTTCAATATCGCCCAGTTTGGCGACAACCGCAATCACAACTTGGCGAGAAACAAGGGGCACCCTCAAATATAGTCTACCCGATTTCAATTCTACCCCTATATATTTACACTATATATTTACACTATAACTAACACAAAGACAGGCACGAAGCCATGTGGGACGTAAACAAACTTATTATGCACCGAAGTTGCCAGGTACACAAAACAAAAATATATACAATATATTACAATAAAATAAATAAACAAATAATAAATCTAAGTTAAATAAAAGAAGTAGAGTTGAAAGAATTATATTTCAGCAAATTCGATGTGCCATACGGCTCTGACGTTAATTAACATTGTGTAGAGAAGCTTAGCTCAACTTTAACACTCCATATTGCTGATAAAGATTAGTTGGTGCTGACGTTACAGGTCACATGCGTAGGTATTGGTTGTCTTTTTCTTGGAGTGCCCTATTGCACGGCAGAATAGCCATCAAATATAAATAGCCATAATTTACTGGTTTTGCTTAACAATGAAGCTAGAAGCAAATTTTAAAACGTTATTTTCCGAAGTTTTAAAGAGTTCTTCAAAATAAAAATTTATAAACAAATGTAGTTAAAGATAGATAGTAATGGTTTAAATATGTAACTTAATTGATCAGCTTGCTCAAAAAAATATGGAAAACGAGTTAATCCCGCCTGAAAGCTACACTCCCTTGTTGCCAGGTAGGTTTAAGACTATTGTTCCACAAAACTTACTCTAAAAGTACATACGCATGGACAGGAATAGGTTTCGTGGTAGTGATTGATTTTTTGTACCCTTAAATTGAATTTTGTCCAATATTTTTTATAAATAGAAGTCGATTCCTCTGGAAATTTCATTGGGGAGATACTTGACCACTATACAAGCTATTCGTTTTCTTTTTCAATGTATCAAATTATTTGTTGCCTTTTTGAACCCAAAGTTTTTCATAGTCAAAACTGAAATATATCTGTACTCGACAGATACAATCTCTATCAATGGATACAGATTTCACTTGTTAACAGAGAAAAAAAATGTCTCTTCTCTTTTAACAGTTTACGATGCAGCTAAACAGTAAATTTCTGTAGTTTTAAAGAACAGATATTTTCTGAAGGAAAATTACAGAATTTTTAACAGAATATTTTTACAGTGCGAGTTTTGCACTGCTTTATTAATATTTCTAAAATTGCCAGTGCTTTCATAAAAATACTTTTTAAAACTACATTTTTGCGACCTTCATGCATTTTTTTAGACTTGATGTCTAAAAACAGCATTATAAGGAATTATAAAAGATAATTTTACTGACATATGGGAAGTAACATTTACGTGTCACGCTGTTACAAACGAAATACTAAAATAGCACAAAAACAATTATTGAACCAAAAAAGGGTTCTACTAAACGTGAGTTACTGCTGCGTTAGAAAAAAGATATAATGGTTTCGTATGTGCCTAAGCGTAACAGTTATGCTATTAACCCAGCATTTTGATTTAAATTTATCAGGCGAAGGGCATGATAAAAACTACAAGTGATACTTCACTATATTAGTATTCCACTTACTGGAATTGCAGTACGCCAACCATGTGCAAAAATCTACCAAGCCTATATCGATGTTTGTGCTGGCACATTTGTTTTATGTCAATAAATATATTTTTCATTACCCTAGTATTTCTTTTTTTTTCTCCTATACTTTTCATTTCAAACCCCTTCTTGCAGTACAAAAAAAAAATACTTATGTGTATTTTATCGATTCTTAAGATCCTTCTATCCTAGATAATAAATCTGATAGAAGAATCATGCGATATTTATCAGCGGCACATCGAACTTGTACCCCCCCCCACACTAAAAAAAAGTGAGGGGATCTTTATATGATAAAACAAAATTCAATGGCCCGACAGTCCTTAGAGGGGCAAGGCCTGTAGTGCACTTCCCAGTTTTCTTGAACTTGGGCGATCTTTTAATGAGTGTACTTTAATGTACAACATGTATGTAGTACTGCCTTCGGTGAGTATAATAATTTTAACTATCTTTAACATTGCCTTCATGTGGTTGGAACTAAGTATCCTTTTTATAATGATTTTAATAATTTCAGTCAAATAAGTATTACTGCACATGGCAAATACTGCCACTATATAGAATATCGAAGCTATCTAGCAAGACAGAAGTTTTCGTGAGTACTAATATTAGTTTTGCTGCTGTCAGTTTCTAAATGCACTGAGCATAGCTAATAGTTTCTAAATGCAGTTTTAAAATGATGGTCACAATCATAAATAATGATAGAATCTGCCAAAACAAACAACATTCACCATACAATAAAGGGTCGAAAAGCAAAGGGCGAGTCACAAGAAGGTGTCCGTTGGATGAAACTATTTAGATAATGACTTTCCAAGCAGATAGACTGGCGACGGTAAAACAGTGTCTTGACCTCTCACATCTCCTCATTTGTCTTAACAAAACTTTTTCTCTGAAGACATCTAAAAAGATTCGCTTACGAAATGCCCATAGTATTTCTTGAAAGCATTGTCACCCGTCCAGCTGCAGAAGCTAGTTGGAACACCTCGGATCTTCTTACGTTCTCATGATTCACTCCATCATCGCCTGTATTGCAGATAATAACTGTTTTGAGCATTTTAGATAACGTTCTCAATAATAATATTCATTTGTCTTTATTGTATTTTCTATTTTCACAAAGCAGATGCCTTCTAGAAGGTAACCTTTTGTACTTTCTCCCCATATTGTATACAAAAGGACGTTAATTTTTTTTGGCAAGTTTTATTCTACATAGAGTTCTCCCCATTGATTTAATGTTACACCCTGTATAATATGAATATTTTCTTAAGTTGGTGATACGTTTTGCGCTGTTTCAATAGCCGTATCCGTACCACAGTAACTAAAAAATACTTACTGTTATGGATGGTTGACTGAATGTAAACAATAACAAGCTTCTTAAAACCGGAAGGAATTTAGAAAACTTCCGATGTATCCCTCCGCTTATGTTATGCTTACGAGGTGATGTGTGAACAGGCTTAATATTCTAGGACGTTTCATTATTGTGATTTGTGTTTAAATTTACGCGTCATTTTACGATTCATAAGAGTTTTTTGTAATTTATAAATTCTAACAGGTCATGAGCCTAAAACAAATTTAATAAAATTAATAACTTTTTTAATTAATTCTTTTTAATTAATTTACTGTCATACAAATCAGAAATATTTTTATTTAATAGTTGCAACAGAGACGTCCGACCAGTATCAGTGGCCGGAGTATTTCTCAAGACCGGACCCCATTCGCCCCAGTCATAACCTGACCGTGGGCGGACCCCTCCAATCCCCACCTCAGAAACCGCGACTGTGGTTTCACAAAATATCTTCCTATTGTGACAGTTTTATTGAAAAACCTTTCCCACATCAGGAAAAAGCTGTTATGGCCTCTGATTGGAGACATCCTGTCGGAAAGAAAGGAAAATTCCAAAAAAGAAGCGTTTATGAAACTGACTATAAGTGGCCGAGAGAAATTCAGAAGCCAAGAGGGAAACATGGTGTGAATAAAAATGCCAGCTGTATTCCTGGAGGGGTAGTGCAACGTGCATTTGCTAAGGAAGTTACAGATCATAGCAATACGTAAGTTTATATGCATTCGTTTAATTTTAGAACAATGGTTGCCAACTGGCAGCCCCACGAAGTCTTTTTTTGTGGCCCGCGAACTAAAATATATTAGTTGTCATGTTTTTGCGGACAATTTTCGTAAAAAATCCATATGGGTTTAAAATACTTTTCTTTCGTTTAAAAAAAAACGAAAAAATTTATTTTTTCGTTTCTGTGAAATTTAACATACCAACGAGGCAAACAAATTTATTTCTCAGGTTTTGCATCCAAGAAAATATTTATTCACGAAAATACTTATTATTATTTGTAATTCAATACTTTTGGTTTGAACAACTTGATAAAAATCTGACAGCAATATTTAATGTCCCTTCAAACATAAAAGAGTCCCATTTAAAATTTTGACATTGTTGCAGCCCGCCATTTGACTGGTGTTTTTAATTGCAGCTTCCGGCCACATGTATGTTGGAATCCCCTGTTTTAGAGATTTTCATGAGCAGCTATTATTCACGTTTTAAAAATGTTTTCACGCTTTTTTTTAAATTGGTGTTATAATTTTACATATTCACTTATTCAAAAATGCATGACTAAAATTTCAAGGAGAAACTGGAGTTTTTTCACCTTAGTACTATCTATGTTGAAACCAAGAAAAACTATCGATTACGTTACTTTAGGGTAAAGTAATGTAAATCAGAGATGCCACTGCATTAGCAGTGGCATCTCTGATTTTCGAGTCCCACCACTGCAAATCACACCTTTGGTCAGTATATTTTAGATTTTTAAAACGCTTTTGTTTTGTTTCTTTCCTCACATAAGTTTTATTGATTTATAACATAATTTGTGATTCCTATAATGTTTGAAGAGGACGTATAAATGCTTCATTTTTTATACGGATTAAGAAAAAATACATGTACTTCACGCGGTGGTGCTTACGCAACATGTTCCATATTTAATTTTTCCCTTCAGTAGCTTGTGCAATTAGCTTTTATAGGTTAGCTTAATCAAGTCTTATTTGGGTGTCTTAATTATTTGATGGTGTAACAAAATAATTCAGGAGAAAATATTACGAGTATTTACCTAAAGAAATTATTTGTTAATATTACTATACTATGTTATTGGAAAATCCTAGTTTTATGAGCTCTTTGTGTGGTAATATAATGTTTACTTGGTATTTCGATATGTTTAAATCTTCAACAACAAATATCTATTCAGTATTTAAAAAAAAATCGTCTGATTGAATTCAAAAATGCAAATTACGTCTTTATCATCAAATCTATAATAGATTTATTTTATTTATTTAGGAAAAAATCTTCCACAAGAATGGAGAATGGGCTTCTTACTCGACCTAATGTTTGGCACACGAAAACCACTTACAGACATGATTATGACGCCAATCCCACTGATTAAATCATCGCATACCTGATAATAAATAAATCCTTATTGAAATCTTGTGGGTATAGTCATTATTTTATTTTTTCTGTGTTATTTACATTTATGTTTCGTAAAGTTGATTCTTCGTTCTAAATTTTTTTGATATCATGTAGTAGGAATAGGCTATGGATCGAATGTTTTAAACTATTATAAAAAACACGTGAAGAAACTGTTAAAAGTTAAAAGAATTATATTTGGTGGTTACAATATCAGCTTAAAAATATTTAAATAACTGTACAAAACCCTTCATCTAACTATACATGAAAAATCTTATTTCTTATCTTATTATATACGAAAAATCTTTCATCTTAATCTGCACAATATAAAAATATATCATGGTAACAATAAAATACATAAAGTAATAATAAATCCAAGTTAAGTAAGACGTAGACGAGGAAGAATTATGTTTTAATAAATTTGATGTGCGATATAGTGCTGTATATAATTGGGTATAATATAGCCTAGCGACAGTCCTTANAAAATACATAAAGAAATAATAAATCCAAGTTAAGTAAGACGTAGACGAGGAAGAATTATGTTTTAATAAATTTGATGTGCGATATGGTGCTGTATTAACATTTTAACTCATTTGGAGAAACTTAGCTCAACCTCAACATGCCATTTTGCTTATAGACGATCAGTTGGCGCTGACGTCATAGGTCACATGTATACGTGACGTAGTATACGTGATCTTCTTCTTGAAGTGCAAGTACCCAATTTTAAGATAAACTGATTTGAATCGGTGTCTAAATTCATTAACCGTTTCACGATAATTATTTTTTAGCATAAATTACATTAATATGTCGTAGCGGTAATTTTTTTTAACTACCGTTACGGAAATTCGTTAAATGATTTAGAACTTAATGATCAGCTTCATGCACAATTTGTAACTAAATAAAGTGTATTTACTAAATCAGCCTGTTTGGTAAGCGAAAATATTAAATTACGGTTAAGTACTCACCAAATATATATGTATATATATATTTGAAGTGAATTAATTTCAACTGTCGTAGAAAAAACTTTATGCTAAGAAACAACAATTATTGTGAAGTAACCGTCAGAGTCGGTGGGTGGCAGCGAACAGGGGGCTTAGCCTCTAGTTAATAAAAAAAATGCTTATTATTTGATGCTTTCTTCTTAGTTATTCAATGCTTTGCAAAAGCTTAATCAAACAATTTTTTTTGTAATATATTTCTAAAAACAAGTCATAGGCTAAAAAGTAAAATGCTTAATATTATTACATAAAGTATGTTTCACTTCAATCACGGGATGGTAGTTTTAAGGTTAGTTAAAATAATCGTGTTTAATAACTACACTGTAAATAGTGAAACGTCTAGAATTTGTTAATGAATAACAGAACATAGCACTCAATTAATAAAAAAAAATATTACTTTACTTTTTCTGTTTTATTAATTTTAATATTTTGTAAGTATTTATTAAAAAAATTTTCTTCGTGTATGAGTTTTCTGTAATAAGTAATAGATTTACTTGTATAAAACAAGTCCTTAAAATTGCTATAAAAATAGCATTTCGTCAGATCACGTGACGGAAATTCTGAAGTCAAAATAATGCTATTCTGAGGAAACAATACGAATTTAAAATGTCTAAAAATTGTAAGTAAATAATACAATAGAACAAAACCCTTTGTTAATAAATAAAATTTGTAACATTAATAACGAACAAGATGATATTCTTATATTTTTTGAAAAGCAACCTGTTTCAGTCTCCACGGAAACAATTAATACGAATTTAACGAAAGTCAGTTCGAAAAGTTCAGTCTGAGCTCTTAGGAGAATAAACTAAATTACAAAAACATGCTTCGTTCACAACATATCGCACTCATTTCCTTCCTTTCAAGTTTTGTTGCAAGCAGCCGAATTTTCCAATAGCAATGTATCACAGGGAATTTATTATCATTTGAAGAGCAGACTTCTTTTCGGAACAAAATTTCCTCTAATTTATTTTCTTCCCAAACATCGCAATCAAATCGACGATTGGGAAAATGAAGCGAAAGTCAGAAAACAAATAAGTAAAAGTTATCGCTGGCACTAAGTACCGATTTCATTTCCCAAATTAATTACTATTCTGCCAGAAAAGCTTCTCATGTTGATGATTATTACGAGTCAGAAAAGAAATAATCGATCGAATCTAACTTTTTGGCGAGATGGAACTTGTTCTTGCCTTTTGTTTCCGATAATAATCTATCTTTCCTTCTGAATATTACGAACGAACAATTTAAAGCACGCAATTAACTGGATGGGAATTTTTAAATTTACGAAACTTTTTAATGAGCTTTTGATACTGCAGTTACGCTGAGGCAATTAAGTACTTGTAAAAAAAGGGAATTAAAGAAATTATGTTTCGAAAATAAAAAGTACTAAACCTCAATATTTTACGAGCCTATTCCAAAGACATTTATGGGAAACAATTAAAATTAATGAGTCATTTCTTTTGATACGAGAAGCCGAAGCATCCAGTATTGTGTAAGATTTCGATAACCTATTCTAGAAAAAAATTATTAATTCCAAAAATCTAACATTTTTGAGCGTATTTGAATACTTTATTTTTCTTTTGAAAATAATTATTTGTGAAGAAAAATCATTATAAGAAATTAAGCTTCACTCTTTTGAAACTTTGACGAAGAATCTAACGAGAAAATATTTTTGGTTCGCAAACTTGATTCACTTGGAAAAAAAATAAGACTTTTATTTAAATTTCCAAAGACTTTTTGGAACCTCAAACAAACCTCAATTAATTCCCAGAAGAAGGCGTTTTTTTTTTTTCGTTATTCTAGAAAATGATAAAACTGTAACGTGCTTCATATCTGAGAAATGAAGGAAACTGTACAGAAGTCCCGTGGGTGTTGAGAGCATAAACACACACAATTAGATGATCTCAGAAAAATATATATTGAGTGTTTATTCTAACGCTGCTGCTGAAGGAGACATATGTTCTTTAATGCATGGTAAAATAGGTTCAGCTCCTCGCTGCGGTAATTAGCTAAGTCGCTAGTTCGACATTCGACAATGTATCGTAGTCTTTTAATTTGTTTTTAATTGAATACGGGATTTTTTTTTTGTTTAAATCACTTATTTATTTGTTTTATTTTTAAATCTTAAAAAATGTTTCGCTTTTTTTTTCTTTAAGGGTGCCGAGTATTCAAGAAATTTATTTAAATATTTCAACTTCTATCAGTTTTCTTTTTCTTAAACTTATTTCGATATGATGCATTTTAATATGCTTGACATGAACCATTAATGCCTTTAAAGTAATAAAATAATAAATACGAACGTTATTGCTTAAAATTACAACAAAAATGCTTTTCGATACATTACATCAAGGAACTAATTTTTTGTTGCGTTTATACAAATACTTGATTTTGCCAAACTTGCGTGTGGGGATTTCGAATCAGAAATTAGCTTTGCTTCTAAGGCTACGGGTTTTTTTTAAGGGACATTTTTAATCTTTTTTTTTTTCAAAATGTACAAGTTTAAAAACGCTGCGGATAACTGTGGGTCGCGTAAATGTTGGGCCAAAGTCAGGGCACATCACCAGGATTAAAATTTCATCGGAAATTCATGCCCGAAAATGTCGTCACACGCAGTTAGGGGCACTTCCCTATTCCATTATTGTTCGGAAGCGCGCTTGGAAGCAGTTCCTTATAGGAAAACGCGTCTAGTGGCATATGATGACACTTCCGGGAATGTATCCCTATGCAATTTTAATCAAGATGATTTGCATTCACTCCGCTAGACGTCTGTCGCCACATTTACGTGATCCCCCCCCAGCTCATATATAACGTTTCTAATCTTGTACATTTCGATCAAAAAATAGTTTGAAAATGAAAGTTTAAAAAAAATCTGTAGCTTGAAGAGAGCAACCAATGATAGATTTGAAATCAGCGATACAAAAGTATCCAAGATCTCTTAAAAAATATCATGCAGCAGAAAACAGACAAAATTTTGTTCCCCAATGTTATTAATTCAATTTGTTTTTTCATTTCTCTGTTTACAGCAGAATTTATAATAGGATTAAATATACAGGAATAAAACTAAAAATATGACGGAAACACCATTTATAAATAATTGAAGTAAAATCTGAGATAAAAGATTTGTAAATGTTTTGTGAATTTTATGTTTCTATGCAGATGCTCAATAGAAAAAAGATTCAAAGCGCTAACATTAATCCTTTCTTTATTTAAAAAATGTATCTGAATGAAGGTTTCTAAAAACATAACCTTAAAACTATAAATCACAGAAAAATATTCCATTCGTTCATGCTATAAGAATAAAGTCGTATTAAAATAAACAAAAACGTGTCAATGGCACTAAAATGACACGACATTAAACAGTAGACAATGACACTAAACTGTAGAGTGAAGATTATATTCAATATTCAAATCTACAGTGTCAACTGCTTCCTTTCAATACTGCTAGAGGACAGTGCAGCCCTTTAATAAAACTACAAAAACATGTTTTATGTTAATGTTAAAGTGGATCTTTCATACGTTTCACACGGTCTTGGATGTGATATAGGCGTTGCTCGCTTGCAACTAGAATATAGCTAGATCTGGTTTTGATACTTATGAAACAATAATATGTTAACGATTTGAAACAACATGATTTACAATTAATAAAAGATTGGTATAATTCTAATATTCTTTCACTGTCTTTCGAATCCTTATTTAGAAGTCGCTGTGGGTTTCTTTAAAAATTTTCATTAATATTTTATTATGTTTGACACTTACGTCGTATTTATGAATAAATATTCGTGATACAAATGCTGGATAAAAAATATACAGGGGCATTCCACGAAGGAGGGCCAATTAGAAATTATAATTTTACACAGGCTGTAAAGTATACTGAGGCTTTAAGGTATATGTAGAACGTATAATAAGTATTAAGTACGAACAATAATGCATCGAACACGATTACATACTTCCTACTTACTAATAATGATCATCTGTATTTGTTAAATGCATATTTTGTGCTCCTGTACGATGTAATTCAACTTTATTTAATGCAACAAACAGAAATGTATCCTGCGTTCTTTTTTAATATTAATAATGTCTTGAATGTTCTTTTAAGTGAGTTTATATAAATTTCGTAACTAAATTTTAAATCCGAAAATAACATTTCCCTTTTTCCGATACTTTAGTGCCACAGTTCAGTTTTATTTCAAAGTAAACTGTTCAAAATAAAACTCTCGGTATTTACCATTAAAAAAATAAGTAAATAAAAAAAAATCTTTCACGATTCTCTGCCGGCTACGGTTCTCAATTCAAGCGCAGAAGCATCGAATAAGCTGAACCTCATTATAATTGCTGTCCCACGGGCGATTACTTCGAATCCAGATAGATATCGTTTGCGTTTGGCAAGCGAACTTTTGTATCGATATAAACATCAAAACTCTTCTGAAACGTCCAGACGATATAAAACATCTGCCGAACAAAGTGGAACATAAAATGGCCGGACAGCTAACGCGCGTCTATCTAAAAATTGGTGTGTATAGCTTCCCAGGCGCAAGACGTAAAGCCGCTTAAGGTGTATTCAAATGAGACGAAGAACGTTTTTCAGGCTACACATAAAAGTTTTTTATTCCTTTTCCATGCAAATTGAATTTGGAATGGCGCCTTAGGGAGCTCGTGTAATGTAAGCATATCGAATACCGAAAAAAGATATGCGCTACGACATAAATCTAGTTTTCGAGACAGACTTGGATATTTGCAGAAGAAAATGGCAAAAAAAAAGAAGAAGCCTTATTCGAATCATATGCTGCTGCTCCTGGTAAAAGCTTTTATTGCAATTCGGAGGGAATTTTTGCTCTTTTGGTAAGAAAAAGAAATTTAATATGAAATTAGGTCATATCTAGATCTAGTTTAGAAGTCGACATTTGCATGAAACCTTTTTGAAATGCTGTTGAGTTAAGAAAAATTTACATCACATCGACGTTGTAAAAATGATGATTATGTTAAATAATTTTTTCAATAAAATAAAGTACTCCTCCTGTTTTTGCGGATCTTTACTGTAAAATTATCATAATGGATCGAGTTCAAGTTTTATTATTTAATAGGAAGTGCTTCGAAGAAAAAGTAATGTAGCATAAATTTGCTTAGATGCAGATGTCAGTTCAAGCTGTGGGTAAATTAAATGATATGGTGGGGAAAATCATTTTATCGTTTCATCTTTAAATGTTTATCCACAAAATAAAAGAAATTATGCCTTAAGTGAAATTCTTAAATTTACTTTATTTACTCTTATGATAAAGAACGGTTTCACATACATCATTTGCAATTTGGAAGGTTAGAATATATGTTTAGCACACACGCTTAAAAGAACGGAGTTCGAGCTCATTTAAAATAGATATTAACATCTGATCACGCGATTCTCCACTCCCGGCCCGCGATTTTCCAACCCAGCGGCTTTTAACGACTCGATATTCTGTTTGGCACTTTCTTAAATAAAAAACTTGATTCTTCTGATTCTTGTCTTTTTTTTTAGATCAGGTCTCTTAGATCAAGCATTGGGAGAAATTTGCCTTCGTGAAAGAACTTTTTGATGGAACTAACCCGCATTTGCGTTACACGGAGAGGGAAACCACGAAAACCTCCCATGGTTAGCCTGATGGCAAGGGGAATCGAAGTGATGATCCATGCATTGGTATAAGAGGATCAGTACCATTTCCGAAAAACAACAGTGTGGTTAAATAAATTGAATCCACGACTCCATTTTTGTTGATTTTTCCAAAACAACAATTTTACCTTGAACCCAATTGGGCTCAGAATCGGCTCAATATTTATCTTATGTGAACATGCACCGAGAGACCAATATTTTGATGTCTAGATTTTTTAATATCGGTCCTATATAGGGCCAATATTGACCTTTATTGGACCTATATTGACTGAATAATGAATATAAAATATCGTGTAAATGTGACAATTCTGCATAATGCCGATATTGGCGGCAAAATGGCTGTAAAATATCGGGTGAATTGGACAATCCTATATGTGGCCACTGAACCCTTATTTTATTTTATAACCGTCATTGAACAGCCGACCCAATTTTATGAATTTACGACTGCTAATGTTCAACTCCTTGTAATTTTGAACCCTATCCAGAAGACAAGGGAACTCCTGGATCAAGCATGGGAAGAAATTTGTCTTCGTGGTGAACTTTTTGATGGAACTAATCCGCATTTGCGGTACATAGAGAGGAACACAGCGAAGACATCCCAAAGTTAGCCAGACCCGAAGGGAATTCTAACCCATGAACTGTCTAACACTGAAAATGCTTTACGTCAGCACTGTGGTCGGTTCGAGCCATGTGTGGAATTCGTACCGAAAAGCCATCGCAGGGATTCGTACCCGGTTTACCTCATTGGAAGGCGAACGCTCTATTCCCTGAGCCTCCACCACTCTTTGCATTATGATTGTGACAATCAGGGTTAAGAGGAAAAGCTCCAAAACAAGGAGCGAGTTATTAAAGACCACTCGATTGTTGTTGTAGTTTTATGCTGCAATTAAGACACTAAGGAAATCTCTGTAGCAATGGGTACTACACGTCGCGTTTTACAACACGCTTTTCAGGCTGTGGATAGTTGTCAGAAAGGAATTGCGAATTTTAATCACCTTCAGAATCCCAATAAACTTCTATAAAGCTTAGGATCGGAGATTCAGGCTATCTAGTCCATCTGCTGAATACCATCAAATTCTAGAAAATCATCGGGAGGAACAGCTTTATACGTATGTGCGTTGTCGTCTGAAAGGAAAATAAATATATAAAAAAAGGCATAAAGTGCCTTACATTTGAAGCAAAGCAATGATTTTAAATTATATGTGAATCATCTTGTGGTGAAGAAACATCTGAGCTTTAGAACTGGCCAATAACTTAAATTTTTTAAAACTTATTAAAACCTATTTGAAAATCGCCAATTCGGCGATATTTTTCCACCAAGACAAAAAATTATCAAAATCACTGTCTTATCCAGATAACGCAGCATTGACGTAAGTTTTTAAATTAAAAAAAAATTAGACAACAAACGCTTTTCATTTTCACAAAACTATGGTTTTTCTCCATATTGACGTTTTGCGCCATTCTCAGAATTATATTTTTATATCAGAATATTTTATTTTTGACCAGCATTGAAAAAAGGACCCGTTTTTTTTATTTTACGGCCGTCAATATTCACCTCAGTAGCCTTGTAATTTTTTACTCAACCCACAAGACTAGGAAAATTCGTGGATGAAACACTAGAGGCAAACAAGACATCGTGGAATTGTTTTTGATAAAACGAATCCACTCTTTACGTTACATTTCGAGAAAAGTCATGAAAATTTCTCACGATTAATTTGACGACAAAGGTATTCTATCCTATGACCCGCCTACCACCTAGATTATTTTATGTCAGCACAGTGATCGGCGCGAAATGGGAACAGAATTCGTATTAACTAACCATTTCTGGGATTCAAACCTGGATCACCTCATTGGAAGGCGAGCGCTCCATTTCCTAAGGCACCATAGCTCTGAGGATGCAGTTATTATTTTATTTCATAACCATCGGTGAACAGTCGACCCAATTTTGAGTTTGAAAACATCAATGTTCAACTCTGCGGTCTTGTAATTTCGAACCTAAATCCAGAAGACAAGGAAACTCCTGGAGTAAGTATTAGGAGAAAATAGCCTTCATGGAGGACTTTTCAATGGAACTAACCCACATTCGCCATACATGGAGAGGAAGACCACGAGAACCTCCCACGGTTAGCTTGACGGCAAAAGGACTCTAACTCACGACCCGTCTACCACTTAGAATATTTTATGTCAGCACTGTGGTCGATGCGAGCCGTATGAAAAATTCTTAACGACCAGCCATAGCTGGGATTTTAGCGTGAGTCACCTCATTGGGTGGTGAGTGCTCTATCCCCTGAGCCACCACACTGTTAATATAATTATATTATAGTTATATAATATTATTATAATATTATAACCGTCGTTGAACAGCAGACCCAATATTTTTGGGTTTACGACTACTAATGTTCAACTACGTAGCCTTGTTATTTTGAACCCTATCTAGAAGACAAGGAAACTCCTGGAGCAAATATCGAGATAAATTTTGGTTTCGTGGAGGACTTTCTGATGGAACTAAGAGGAAGGTCATGAAAACTTCACACGGTTAGCCTGACGGCAAGGAGACTCTAACCCATGATCCGTCTCCCACTGAGGATATTTAACGTCAACACTGTGGTCTGTGCAAGCCGGATGCAGAATTCGTATTGTCTAGCCATCGCCGGGATTCGAACCCGATTCACCTCATTGGAAGGCGAGCGCTCTGTCTCCGGAGCCATCGTGGCTCTGGCAACACTGTTAGCCATGATTCCTATAAAATGGACAAGAACACGCATCCACATAGAGCTAATCGGCTCAACGATTTCTCAGAAAGTGAAATTATTCGCATACAGCTTGGCCGGACAGACATTAATTAGATCTTGTCAGTCGAACATGCCAAAGACTCTAAGCTAAAGATCAAACTTTCTGGTAAGTTTCATACAATGTCTTGGGATATGAAGACTATTGCAATGAGGTGGAGCATGATGAAAGTTTTATCGGTCATATCTGTTCTTAAATCTGTTGTTCTACATTAAATTTCAAATTATATTAAATTCAATATTTATTTATAATCCTCAATTTTAAGTGTTTCTAAATGTTTCTCAGTGTAGGAAGGTCATTGCATTAATGTAATGCTATGAACAAAAGTTTCACTTAAAGAATACGAAGGTTTTTTTTTATTATTTCAATATATACCGGGTTTTATTCGGTGATTAGAATGTAAAAAGTCGGGTACTCGTATGCTTCAAAAAAAAATAGTTTTTTCATATTAAATAATCTTTTTTTTTTTAACTGCAGGACTATGTCTTTCAAATAAAAATAAAAATTCAAACTGTATTTTTCACACAAGCTCCTTAGAGGAAAAAAGATCATTTTAAGACACAATTTTGTCCATCTCTTCCCTGCAACTCCAGCTTACTTACTTTGCCAGACATTAATGTTTAAGGTTCTCAATTATAAACAGAAGTGGAGTTGTTCAAATAAGAGCTTCATAGGTCATATCTTATTTTTTACTACACCTTAAAGGGAGTCTTCGGTAGGGCATATATATCAATAATGCTAAATTTGACCTTTTCTGAAGTACTTTTTCTAAGAAACTACTAATGATATAGCTTTGAAATTTTTGGGAGGTTACTTGAGATTATATGTGATAATGTTTTAGAGATAACAAGAATACCTTTTGATTTCAGAAATATTTTTGATGAAACTTTATAAGAAATTAAAAATTATCAGTTCAAATTTTTTTTTTTTTAAATTTCTGTTAAAGACATGCATTAACAGTTATCACAGTGTAAAACATGTATATGTAAATTTTCTGTGAAAAAAAATATTGAAGCAATATCTTATTTAGATTCTGAGAAATGGTACGTCAAAAAAGGTCAGTTTTAGCCTTATAGGATATGCTCTCCCGAAAATAAATATTAATTAAAAACAAATACACAGATACTGCGAGTATAAATCCTAATATTTTTTTACCGTCTTTTTTATTATTATTAGAATAAAAATAACATTTTACAAAAAAAAAGTAATACTTAATGGTATATTTAAGTACTGAAATTTTTTTAAAAAATAGATAATACTTCTTCGGTGGATATTCCATTCCGGGTAAAATCTTGACAACTGTCAATCTCGTCCCACCCCATTGCTCTTGACATTTCCCAACCCCTCAGCCCCATTACACACCACCTGACATCACTAACTCTGGTACATTTTCTTCTTCAGATCTCTATTAGATGTGTGCAAGAGGAGGACATGGATCTGAAATAGACCTTTTGGGGTAAAAGTAAATGATGGAACGAAGCAGAAGAAATGGATACACCTGTCAGGATCTTTGAGGAACTCTGACAGTAAGATTTCGAAACGGTTGGAAACGTGAGACTATGATATTTCGAGATTTTCTCATTCCTATCATCATATCTAGTTATGGACCGTTGAAGGAGATTTACCTTTTATATTTTCTTATTCCATAAAAAAATTATATATTTCTCATAGAAAAATAAATCTTTAAGTTCAAAATGCCCTTATGCAAAATTTGCAGTCATTAAAAATGTTTGGCTTTTGCTTTTTTTTTTGTTGCTTTTTTTTTCTTTTTTGTGAAAGGTATAAGACGGTTTCGAAATTGTATTTGTGTCGGTGGAAGAAAAAACTACAATATGTTTTATAATGACGAGTCTTAATATATATATTTTAAAAAATCCTTTAAAAATGTCTTTTAAAATCCTTTAAAAATCCTTTTAAAACATGAATTAAGCATTAAGGTTCTCAAAATTGCAAATAAGTGTCGCAATATGTAAAAAAGAACACCGATCATTGCTAAAGCTGTTAAAAACGAAAGGTTGAATTAAATTCATTTAATTCCATTTTATTAACGGGGCAATAAGCAACAAAATTCGAATGCACTTTATTTTGTCAGAAGAACAATGGCAATTTCTTAAAACTAGTTTTTCGAAGGATGAAGCTTTAAGTAGTTTCCAACATCAGACAAACTCATTCCAGTGCAATTAAACAGATATTTTTCGATGCTTTTAACCTCTCCCTTGCTGTTCCTAACCATCAAATGGATAAAGAAACTTTACTATATACACACTTAGAAAACTTATTCTTTTAAATACAAACGTTTTTGACAAACTTTAAAAATTTCTTTGTACAATATTAATGTAATGAGTTCCATCTGTTTCGTTTAGTAATAAATGATGAATGTTTTAAACCTAGTAATGCAACCTGCGTTTGATGCTACCAAAACTAAGAACTCCCGAAGTGAAGCATTTAGTGTAAGGACTAAAATGAAACACTGTTTGGGACTAATATAAGTCAAGAATAATTAATCTTTTATGTTTTTATTTTTAAGAAGTTTATTTTTTTTATCCATAAATTAACTAACAAAACAAAAACAAGGATTATATTCTTTTATGTGGATTACACTAAATATTACGAAAATTGCACTAGTGATTCCATTTGATTTTAAATCGGTTTTTCTTTTCCTAAATTAAATATTCAGTCACTCTTTACGGATATACAGACTTTGAATTCATCTTTGAACAGGATTACAAATTTTTATATTAAGTGTGGTCAGTACGGAATACCCTATATATGCATATGCCTAAACAATTATAATCATTACAAAACTTTTAATATACCGTTTCTTAAATTATCATTTTGAAATTCAGCTTCCAAATTGGAACATAATACAACATAAATTTTGGAGGAAAAAAATAGCTGGTTCTATTTTATTGTTCTCGGAAATGTTTGATATTTGATCAAGAATCAGAGCACAGGTTTGTGTAAAAATTGCATTTGAGGTTATGTGAGGCAGCACTAACTTTACATAATTCACTTTCGTTTTTCTATTTCTATTTTGTTTTCCTATTTCGACAGATTGAAGAATCTTTCGCTTTGGCGGGAACACTTAGTCTGATATGAGCTCAATTTTTTGACATATACTGCTTATTGAAGTCCTACGTAGTTTGAAAAATTAATTACGTCACTTTTACTTGTGGCGACCATTGCGATGTGACTTGTACTTTTATGAATAACATGTGACGCCATCTCTCCACAAACGATTGAACTATTTTTGCGGAAACTTAAACTATTGTCTTAACCACGAAATCTAAAAATTTTCTGGCTTTTCATTATATCACAATAAATTTTTCATTTCTGTACAGATTAATTCCGAGTTTGAAATTATTTTAGATTAGCTCTGTCAATTAAAAATGAAAATAGAACCAAAGAGACAAAATGCAATTAGTATAACATAATCAGGGGGACTTTTCAAAAAACACTTTTATGTTTAAACAAACTATTGGCTCTCTTAATTCTCATTCAAAATCCAAAAATTACAATAATTATTTATTACAGCTTCGTTTTTGATTGGGTATTCAAACTGGGAAAATCGATTACACTTCTTTACAAACATAATAATTAATACCTAGCCCTGATTTTCTAATTCCTGCTGATTTTATATAAATGACCTGGTTCAGATAAAATGATCTGACATCAACAAAAAACCCAGGATTAGATAATGGCGAAAAATGCCATTTTTTCCACACAAAAAAAAAACATAGCTTGAAAAGAAATAAACTCGCAAAGAAGATTAAGGGCGAAAAAATGGTTTATGTCCATGAAGGATGATTCTAAGAAAAACGAATTTCAAGGTTTCGGCAAGTATTCCATTCTAATCATAAAAATAAAATTATAAATATCAGATGCATTTGTTTACATCCCTTAAAAATTGCAAAATAGAATTTAAAATTTTAATCAAAAAAATAAATAAATAAATAAATATTTGAAAATCAGGTTGGACAAAATTCCTTTCAATCACTACTTCCCCACGACTATTCCCGCCATCTTCTTCACTTTACTTTTCTTTGTTCTCCTTGTCTACACGTGGGCAGGAACCATTATTCCCCAACACGGCCCATCTTCACTGCGTAATAACTCTCGGGGAAAACCAATTTTCCCCCGATATTGATTTGTCAAAACTTAAAATACCTCGATCTAATCGTCAATTTTTTCAAAAAATGCACATAAACCCTTTTTCTCCTTGACCTTCAAATGTGATAAAATATAATTCACTTAAGTAACTTTCTTCAGATATTTTTTTATTCTGACATAAAAAAAATGATAAATTTTAGCTTTTATGTATAATAAATAAATATAAATGAATAAAAATTTATTAACACAAAAAATAAATTTAAAAAATACAAAGAAAACATGGAAAAAATAATACTTTTAAAGAGAAGAAGAAAAATTATTAATAAATAAAATATTTGTAAAAATATTTAAAAATTTAGAAAAAAAAATAAAAATTACAAAACCGGAAAGCAAAATAAGGAAAAGATATAATCTCGTTAGCAGCTTTCACGATTATATCCGGAAAAATGAATGATTTCTACTATTGTATTTAAATAATCCTTAGAGCACCCTTCTAAATTCATCACCATTTAATTATCGGAAGGTCATAAACAAAAGGGATGGGAGGCGTTTTCAGAAAGCGGAGGCCAAGTTCAGATTCAGGCTCCGGCTGACGTTCACGTTCAGGCTGATTCATTCTGAATCAGCCGGAATGATGCCCAGGCTGATTTTCATGCAGCGCAGTTGACTTTTCGTGAAAATCAAACTTTATGAGAGACAGTTCTTTCCTCCTTTTGTTTTAAATTCAAAAGTAAATAAAGACACCTATATTCAGGCTGATTCATCCTGAATCAGCCGGAATGGTGCCCAGGCTGATTTTCATGCAGTGCAGTTTAATTTTCGCGAAAATCGAAGTTTATGAGAGACAGTTGTTTCCTCACTTCTGTTTTAAATTCAAAAGCAAATAAAGACACCTATATTAATCTAACATCTACTGTCGAATTAAAATAAGGTATTTTCCAAAACTATAAAAAATTTTAAATTATATATATTGGTCTCAAAACTCACATAAAAGTTTTGTATTTTATGCCGAGCCAGAAGACATTACCCATACCTATAAAGCAGACTTCATTTCCCATGACAAGAATATGTCTGTCGTCTGCAAACATTCTTTAGACAGGCTGTAAAATATTTAATGCTTGTATTTCTTTTACGCCGATAGATGGCAACACGAAAAAAATTCCCCCACGTCGCTCAGTTAATTTAAAAATTCAAGACAGCTGGTGTGATGTGTGTTGCTTTTCTGTCTTCTTTGATCGATCTTTTTAACCATAAAATAATTAAGTGAATAAAGATCAAAAATAATGAACAACCCTCTTCATCTTTTATCTTTGAGTCTTGCTTTTGATTTCCCCTGGTACTAATTTGGAGTATAATTGAAACAGTGGCATTAGTGATGTATTCTATTGCCCTATAAGCTCATCATCTGCTATTACCGACTTAGTGAAATTAAAATTTTAGAATGATTCTCCATTGTCTATATCAAGATATTAAAACGAATATTAATTTTATCGGTTGAAAAATTTCCTTTAATTGTCAAATATAAGGAAAAGAAAAGTGCCTGATATACCGTAAGGATCTCCTTTAATGAAAATTTTTACAAACCACGTTAGAAATAAATTTTAAAATGTATACACATTAGAAGCCTCAAATTAATATTTAAGCTTTTAAGCTTAGCGAGGAAAAAAAAACGGATATATTACTAGAATTGGTGTAATTTTAATGGAGAAAAGTTGGAATATAAACCTATTTGATTGACTGGTGATACTTGGAGTTGTTTCTAATAATTGCCTTCCTCTTTGTTTCTTTCCCCAATCAAAATTTTTTCAAAATGTTTTCAGTTCTTCCTTCCTGATGAATAGTTCGTTAGATTCTGATAACATTTATGCTTCTCACTGTGTTCTGTCGCAAGTAAGATGAAATCCTGTTTTTTTTAATGTTGGAATAACAGCTCTATTCTTTAACTTCGTAAAATATTACGTATATCGTTTGAGCATGCACGTTGGGACTCTCGTTCAACCTGATTGATTGGTGATTCTTGGAGCTGTTTCGAATAATTGCCTTCCTCTGTGTCTCTTTCCTCAATCAAAATTTTTTTGAGCTTTTCAGCTCTGCCTTCCTGATGAATGGTTCGTTTGATTCTGATAACATTTATGTTTCTCTAACCGTATACGGCAGCAAGTAAGGGGAAATCCTGTTTTCTTAATGATAAAATAACTTGTTCCATTCTTTGTTTGCGTAAACTATTACGAATATCGTTTGAGCATGAGCTTTGGGTTTATCATTCAACCTGCTATTAAATAGTGATGAACTTCATGGCACGAACGAGACGCCCAGAGCAATTTAATTTTAAGATGTTTATAATTTATATTTTGTTTAATTTAACTTTTATCAGGAACTTACAACAAAAAATTTTCGAAAACAATTATAACTATTACGTTTTTTGTGGAAATTTTTTGCTGTTGGCAGGGAAACGAACAGAATAGTTTGTAATTACAGTGTTTCAAAAAAAAATTTACCTGACTATTTCCGTATAATTGTCAGATATTTTATATACTTAGTGTTCCAAAATGTTGATGTTCCATTAAGTTGCTGATAAATCAAGTGAAAAAAGAGAAATACACGCTTTCAAACATCGATTAATAACTATTATATTTTATTGTACCACTATGAGAGCAAAGAAGAGATTAAAATTAAGCTAAAATAATTTTATTAGATGAAAAACCTAAAAACGTCTCCTATTTTCTTAATAGGTTTTTCATCGAGTCAAGCTATTTTCGATTAATTTTAATAGCTTCTTTTTTCTTATAATCCATTCTTATTAATTAATAAGTCTTATAGGCTAGTCCAATTAATCTAGAAAGTCTTATAGTCTAGTCCTATTAATGTAGCAAGTCAAGAATGCATTTGCTTTTTGACTGATGGAATTTAGACTTTTTTAATAAACAGGTAACAGACTAGATTAATAAACAGGTTTTTAATAATTTTAGTCCCTTCTTTGCTTTTCTCGATCTCAATAATGAAGGACCATATTTTGATAATGTTTTTATTTTCATCCTAACTTATCTATTAATTTGGGATCCCTAGTGTTTCGTCTTAATTAATTAAAATTATTCTAAAAATACAAGCTAATATGTTCAACGCGGAATATATCTAAGTGCTTTTAATACATGGTGCGATGAACAAAATTATTTTTTGCCAATTTATTTAATAAAATTTCATTACTATGTCATTCATTTTGTAATAACCAGGATAAATCTTTCCCAAAAAGCGTAAAATGTAGCAGCTATATATGTTCGCAAAATCCCCCCACTATATAATTTCATTTAATCCCATATTTTCTTCGGTAGCTTAACTAACACCATATAGTTTCAGTAAAAGACTTCCAGATCGTTTAAAGTTATCCTTTAAGGATGTTAAATCTCCAATTTAATAGCTAAATCCTGTCATACAAACTTAGAATTTTAAAACCATAATTTATTTCGGTGTCAAAACGTACAGGACACCTGCGGCTTTCGGGGGTTTTTGTTCTGAAGGTTCTCGAAGTATTTATTCGAATCTACGATGTTCTAAAGAGGCATGACGTGCCCAAAAGCCATTCGTAAAGAGCAAGGGTAACAGAAGTCTGCTTTTGAAATATTGGTTAATCGATTCGAAGAGCAGACTAGTTCGAGAAAGTGTTCTGCTCCCTTCTGCTTCCACCTGAAATTAATCTATGGGATGCGTTAAAGTTCAGGTCATTAATTTCAGCAGCTCTCAAGAACTTAGGGGGATTCATGCTCTTAATGCGATTCTGTTTCTGAAACCATTTGCTATGCTCCGAATTTCGAATGAAGCACCTCTTCTCACAAAGAGTGTCTATGCAAATCAGCATCTTCATTTTAGAACCTTCTTTTTTTTTTCATCACTACTTTAAGATATTACTTCCAATATCTAATTGGAATTATTGTTGATTTTCATCATAGATGACAACGTTTAGGGGAATTTGGGATATTTTATATTAAGAAAAGTAATTTGGAATCGGTTAGCAACATGCCAAACGCGCTAAAAACTTTTAAGTTCTTCAGAATTTCAAAGATATTCACTATTCGAATTAAGTTGTATATGATATATTATACAATTTATTTCGATATTAACAAATATGTAAAAGAAAAACATTCTCTATTTTTTGATTTTAGTAAGACTATAACATTTATAAATAATAATAGATTGCTCCGTTTCGCAGAAAATTGTATTGATTTTTTAAAGACATTTTTTAACAAGTACTAAGTAGCTATACTTCATAAAGAACGTGAATACATACAAATGAGCACCTTCATCAAGATCTTTTTTATTATTATTATTATTATTACTAGTACTACTACTACTACATTTAAAGTATTTCAGCCAGTAAGCGATTGGAACTATTGATGATTTTTGTCTATGCAAATTAGTATCTTCATCTTAGTACCTTCTTTTTTTTTTACTACTTTAAGATATTACTTTCGATATCTAATTTGAATTATTGTTGATTCTCATGATAGATGACAAAGTGTATGGAAATTTTTGATACACTTTGTCATCATATAGTAACGTGCCAATCATCGCATAGTTTGATGATTGTTATCATATAGTTTGATGCATTCATATAGTAACGTGCCAAATATGTTTTTAAAAAACTCGAAGTTCCTCAGAATTTCAAAGAGTCTGCCACTATCCGAATTTAATTGTACTTGGCATATCATACAATTTATGTCATATTAATAAACACGTAAAACAAACGCAGTCTTCGGATTTTAATAATACTTTTATATATTAACATATTATATATAAACATTTATAGATGGTGATAGATTGCTTTATTTCGCAAAAATTGTATTGGTTTTCATAAAGACATTTTTTAACAAGTACTATGTAACTATTTCATAAAGAGCGTGTATACATACAAATGAGCATTTTATCTTATATCTTTTTATTCTTTCACTTCTTAAAGGATTTTTACCAATACGCGATTGGAATTATTGTTGATTTTTCTTAGCTAGCAGCTCCCTCTGTTGACAAGCTTAGTAACTAATTT
The DNA here is from genome assembly GCF_043381705.1 of Parasteatoda tepidariorum. Classification (NCBI taxonomy): domain Eukaryota; kingdom Metazoa; phylum Arthropoda; class Arachnida; order Araneae; family Theridiidae; genus Parasteatoda; species Parasteatoda tepidariorum. The sequence continues at coordinate 7,937,222 of NC_092205.1, forward strand.
CGAAACTTGGTATAAAAAATAACTCGATTTTCTAAACCGAAAGCAGCAAATCATGCATTTTTATCACGTTTATTTATTTATTTTTGGGTTTTCAAGTTTTAGTGATTTTTGGATTACACGATTTTATCAAATGATGTAAACATAGGTCGAGGTTTTTTTTTCAATTTGACTGCCCCGAAGATACAAATATTAAACTTAAGTGTGATTAATGGAGCTTTTAATCTTCTTTTAAAAATATGATTACACCAACGGTGCAATATGGCCGTGATCAGCTTTGAAACCCTTATTTATTTAGAAGTTTTTGACCTCTTATGACCTATAAGAAACTATCATGAAAAGTCCTCCATCCATGTCAAATTAGCCTGAACATTATTTTCATGTTTCTAAATGTCAAAGCTTCCAGGTCAGCGAAGGGCTTACAAACAATGTTTAGGTTCACCTCACATCGCTGCTAAATATATGACACTGAAAGGAATAACTTCTCATTAGTTTAGTTTTATATGAATTTCAAAGCTTCCAGCCTAATGTGAAGCTTCAAGAACCAACATGACCATATTATGATACATCATTGGCAGCTATGTTTTTCTAAGAGAATATTTTAAAACTCCTTCAAAACTTGCTAAATGTCTCGTTTTTAACAGCACTGAAATAGACAAGTTAATTATGAAGTTAACTACAGAACTGAAGTATCTACATCAATTGTACCGAGAAAAAAAGTAGTAAAGCCTTCTCGAAATATGAACCACACAATAATGACAAGGTCATTTAAGTTCTTAAATTCTAAGACTTAGTTTTTTTCAAGAAATTATTAAAAGCTTTATTTTAAAAAAAATGTTTATTGTTTTTAAAAAGCATTACTAAACTGCCCCCTAACTTAATAATGCTTTTTAACCTTTACTTTACTAACCTTTTTAACTAACCTACTTTACTAAACTTTACTTACTAACCATAACTTTAACCTTAAAACCTTTATTTAAAATAAATGTTTATTGTTTTTAAAAAGCATTATTAAACTGTTCTTTTATATTAGCAGCTCGGTACACATTTTGAAACAACATATTCGAAACACTCACAATAGCTTCTACATCCTTTAAGAACATATTTAAAAAGAAAACTTGTATTATTCGAAAATAAATCCAGCCTTATTATCGTAAATAATAATCTCTGAATGCAAAATAAGCTTTGAAGGAACAAAAAACATGGGGGAAATAAAATCAAAAACCAAGATGGCGGTTGTGGTGAAGACGAAATGTGTCGATATTACCTCTTAATTACCTATTCCACCCTCACGAGATGCAATTCATGTTCCTTCCATTTTTCATTAAAAAACGATTTATCTCTCGAAGACTGTCGCGAAGAATGACGCGTTCTTTCAACACCTTGGAGGAGGAATAGGATTAGAGTGAGCATTCTTTCTCCGCAGAAAGGACAAAAATCGAACATGCTGAAATCACGTGACAGGAGTCATCTTCTGTCTACTTTAATATAATAATCAACAGAGCAATTTTTGTGTGGTGAAAGTACCCATTCGCTGTCTTTCATACAATAACAAGAAGTAAATTGGTATAAGAGGATCAGCATCATTTCCAAAAAAACAACAGTTTGCTTAAGAAAATTGAATCCACAACTCCATTTTTGCTGATTTTTCCAAAACAACAATTTTACCTTGACCCCAATTGGGCTCAGAATTGGCTCAATATTTGTCTCATATGAACATGCACCGAGAGACTAATATTTTGATGTCTAGATCTTTTACTATTGGTCCCATATAGGACCAATATTGACCTTTATAGGGCTTATATTGGCTGAATAATGAATATAAGATATCTTGCAAATCTGACAATTCTGTATAAGGCCGATATTGTTTGTAAAATGGCTGTAAAATTTCGGGTGAATTGGACAACTCTATATGGGGCGACTTGAACTCTATATGGGGTCAACTCTATATGGGGACAACTCTGTATGGGGCCCTTTGAACCCTTATTGAGTCAAGATTCATGAATAGTAGTCCAACGNTAATCGTTTTCTAAACGATAATAACAGGGCCTTCGATATTCGACGGGTAAGGAAGGGGGAATGAAATTCTCCTCGAAGGAAAAACGGATGAATACCCCAAGGAACCGTAAAAAGAGTTCCAGAAATAGCAAAACGCCGCCCACTAGATAGCGAAAGACAGGGGTCTAAATATGGTCCTGTTTTTCACCATCACAGATCGTTTTTTGGAGACAACGACTTTCATCCTATTATCATTTTTTGATTGAAAGGCCATCGGTTTGATTTGGAGGAAAGGAAAATGGTAATTTCAATCGCTTAACTTCTGACAGGCTAGGGAAGTGAAAATTCTAAAACATAAAGAATTGTACCGCAGGAAGTTTTTGTGATGATTTGTCTCCCAAATTGTGATGATTTGTCTCCCAAAAAATCATTAAAAACGATATTTTTCGCAATTTTTTTTTACTCATTTTTAAAATATTCTAGTTGTTTTCTTCTGAGCACTCCTAAATATCTTAAATTTTTATCTACGAGAGAGAGATCAAAATGTACCAAGAATCTTCTGAGTTTTCTTGAAGGAAGTTTGGGAATTCTCAAAGAAAGGATTGATGAAGATTTCCAAAACTGTTCAATTTCATTTATAAAGCTTAGGAAATAAAAAGTTTTACAGCATGAAATTTTGAACCGCAAAGGGAGATTTGAGGAATATAACCCCTTGAATTTTAAGAAAGTCATTAAAAATTGTTTTTTTTCGCAATTACTATACTATTTTTCTACATATGGCCTCATCATCCTCCCCAAAATGAAGAAGAAAGAATAAGAGCTACGAAATAAGAATATGTAGCCACAATTTTACGTAACAACGGAGATGTCCAGAAGTTCTCACAAGAATGCTTGGAAAAATGACTGTACAAGATCTTGCTGACCTTCCATCCCGTATACACGCTTTTTGCCAAAATTATGTCTCAGTATTTTGTTTTATTTTTCGCTTATTACAATTGTCTGATAGTGGAAAGGGGGTATGAATATATAAAAGTATATAGCAAATTAGTTAGAGAACAGCGAAAGAAAAAAATACAGAAAAAAATTATCTATTTAATGATTTTTTTTTTTTTTTTTTTTTTTTTTTTTTTTTTTTTTTTTTTTTTTTTTTTTTTTGACTATCTAATGTGGGAGATCTCTCTCTCTTTGCTACATCTCTTCATGTTTTAGAATTTTTCTACTTTCTAGCCTCTCAGATAAAAAAAATTAATAAATAACGTTGAAAATAATCATTTTCCTTGCTGCGAGAGGTTCAGAAATTGGATTTTCAATATGCGAGATCTTCCTGATCGTTCCCTCTTCATTCGATTTTAGTCAAAATTGTAGCAAAATAATTTTATTATCAAGTAGTATTAAGAAGTTCTGGTGATACTAAGAAGTTCTGGTGGTATTAAGAAGTTTTTAAGAAGATCTGAAAGCAGGAATGTGTTGAAAATAAATTAAAAACCTCCAAAAAAAAATTTTTTTTAACTGTTTTATTTTTCATTTGCAATTTAAGGGGAAATTTCCCTCCAAAATTCCCCAGTTTGCTGTACTTTTTCATTTTTTAGAGCTTTTTCCATTTCTAGCATCCCACAAAATATTTGATGCGCATTCCATTTAAAGCAATTTTTCCTATAAGGCTGTTTTAATAAGCTCGTTCGTTTCATGAAGTAGCCATTTACCCACTAGCTCTAGCAAGTTGTGAAACTTAATTTCTCAGGAAATATTCAACAGATTTTGAGCAAATTTGTATTTTATCATGTAAAATTATATTTTTTTTCATAATGCAAAAGTTTGTATCCCTTCCAGTTCAAGCATTTTTCGACCTTTATTAAATAAAATAATAAGAAATAATAAATATTTACTGAAAGTTATTTTTTGTATGGATAAATGAATTTAATAATTTGGTACAAATAAATTTCAATTCGCTTAAACATTTCTCGAGATATAGCGAAATACGCAAAAAGTAAAATTAACATTAAGGGATCCAATCTTTGTCGCACTCTCCTGACCGAACTATTGGGACCAGATTTCCCAGATTGCGGCTACCCCTTAAATTTTAAGGGTCAGATATCCGAATCTGTCAAAAAAAGATGTGTTTATTCAGAAAAAAAAAATACGTTTCTGTGTTTGACTTCGTTACTTGAAATATCATCTGCACTAATTAATTACATATTTGAGGTCATCACCCCCCTCGAACCATTAGGATTGAGTCCTAGAACGTGAAGATCCAATCATTAGAACAATAGTTATTCAAGGTGGTCCATTATTTTTATTTTATTTATACTTTTTTTTTTTTGCCCACTGTTTTTGTATCTTGTTTAATGTACTCAAATTTGGCGAAAAAATTTTGGAAATCAGTCTCTTGCAAACCGCAACAACAACTATTGAGAATTTTCCTGCTTTGCCATAGTTTGACAAATCAGCAGTTCCTAAATCTTCTGCGGGGATGAATCAAGATTTTCGATACATATTCTTTGTCTCTTTAACAGTGATAGGCTCACTCTAGTAATATATCAGCTCTACAGCCTACATTCTTTATTTGCATAATAATAAATTGACATGGATAGTAAGAAGATGCTTACGATAATAAATAATCATTTTAGTCACCGGGTTTCAAAAATTTATGCGAATCACTCAGGGTTGAGAGAGTAATTTTCCAGTTTCTTGATTAACATTGAAGGCACTCTCTTTGGCATTGTAATTATAAAGTTACTTTTGGGATAAAATGAGTGTTGTTGACTTCGTCGTATAAGTTTTCCAGCTGATACACTTCTCAAGAAAATGTATTTCAAGACAAGAATTTTTATCAGCCAAGTTTATAATTTTGATTAAAAGTTCGCTCATTTATTGACCATTCATTAAATTCAGTGAGAACTAGTTTAAAATTCACGATGTCTCAATCAGTTGGAAAAAAATTGCTGTTGATTATTAGCCAATGAAAAAGTCAACTTCAAAATCGAAAAGCGAGAACAACATTTTTTGGTTAAATAAATAAACCCAATAAACTGAAGAGGTGAGATGTTACTTGGTTAAAAACTTCATTCGTTTCAAAAATATACAAATTGGAATTAACAGTCGACATGTTTCTAGCGCTCAAAAGCAGGCGCCCATTTTCAAGACTTGTCAGACATAAACGAAAAGAAGTAAAGGTGATTTGAAATATAAAACGAAAAGTAGCCTTTCGAAAAAATGCTTCTCGCCTTTATTTTTTTATTTTTATGTTGGCAACTTTACATTTTATATTTCAAATTACTTTTGTTTCTACTCATTCACATCCCATGAAAATGGGCTACTGTTTTTGTGCGCTTGAAATATGTTGAGTGTTATTTCCAATTTGTATATTTTTGAAGCGAATGAAGTTTTCAATCAAGTAATACCATTTTTTTTTTTTGGTGTTACTTGATTCAGTTACATACAGTTTACTGCGTAACAAACCCACTTATATATATGCTTTCAGAATCCTTTTATGATCGTCATTGAACAGCTGATTTTTGGGTTTACGTCTACTAACGTTCAACTCCATGGGCCGTGGCTTTTTGAATCCAATCCAGAAGACAAGGAATCTCCTAGATCAAGTATTGTGAGAAATTTTTATTCGTGGAGGACTTTTTAATGTAACTCATCCGCATTTGCGTCACATGGAGAGGAAAACCTCCCACAGTTAACCTGACGGCAAAGGGGCTTTGACCCACGATCCCGTCTATCACAGGCGATATTTCACGTCAGCACTGTGGTCAGTGCAAGCCGAGTGCGGAATTCGTATCAACCAGCCATCGCTGGGATTCGAACCCGGTTCACTTCATTGAAAGACGAACGCTCTATCCCCTGAGCCACCAGGGCTCTTTCAGAGTCTTTGAAAATAATGAAGCAAACTAATATTCAAATAAGAAAAAAAAACATCAATAAGGGAAAGCCGACACTTAACCTTATTAGAATATCAGTTCAGGGAACACCCGATAAATGTATATTGGGCAATGAACTTCTGCCATTTTAAGCCAAGCATAAAAATTTTATGAACTGTGGTATTATTTTCATTGAAATAGGTTTAAATTGCATTAAGACACAAAAAAATTCCATGCTTAAAAATTAATATACTCTATTTAAGAAGTAAAGTGGTGCGTATATATGTTATCGTGAATGACCAAAATCAAGAGAATGTCGACTTTCACCGGTGAATGTCAACAATCACATAATCGCTTTGGTGAATGTCCGAAATATTTGTTGTATCCGATTTGATATTCATTTATTCGTAGATATTATTATGTTTATTCGAGATTTTAATGTCTGCTGAGGATAAATTAAAGAGAAGCATCAGTGTTCGGAGTACCTGTTAAATGCATATTGGTCACAGGCACTTGACCTTAGAAAAAATTGATGTAGTGAATACCGGGCAGAGGCACTTCACTAGACCTAATATATATCTCGGACATTTACCAAAGCGACTATGTGATTGTCAACATTCACCGGTGGAAGTCAACAAACACCGATTTCCGTCATTCACAGTACACTAATACACCATTGAATAAGTACATTGACCAAATGGACGAACTAATTAGGTAGTTGAACACTTTTTTTTATGACATTGGTTTTATTTTCATTGTATTTATAGAACTTGCAATTTTAGTCCACGATAAAAACATACAATTAATCTCAAGTGAAATAATTATATATTTTCAAAAAGTCGAATCTGATAATAACCGTTTCAAATGAAAGAGAAAAAAACTAGTATAGTAATTCTGTAAATTTCTCTACAGAAAGTGTTTTTCAGAAATTGTATTACTAATATTTTATAATTATTTTCAGAACCACCCGTAAGAATAGCAGAAAAATAAAATTAGAAAAAAAATACATCACAGTGTTAATAAAGCAATATTTATTAAAATATTTTTTTATTAACACTGGTGCGTTAACCATGGTTAACCATGGTGCGTTTATACACCTTTGGCATAAAATGGATTAAGCTCAGAAAGCATTTTTGTAGAGAATACCACGTAAGTGTGCATTTTTAAATGACCCGAGCAAGTGTAGACCACACATTAACCCTTTAACTTAAAAAAAATTTATAAATGAAAAACAGTGCATGGAATACTGGGCAATTACACATACATTCGTACTAAGTCATTAATCCGATTCATCTGATTATTATCAACAACTGTTATTAATAATAACAACTTGGGGGATAGAGAGTTCGCCTTCGAATGAAGTGAACCGGGTTCGAATCCCACACATGGCTGGTCGATTCGAAATCCGCACTCGAATTGCACTGACCTCAGTTTTGTTGTAAAATATCCTCAGTGGTAGACAGATCATGGGTTAGCGTCCTCTTGCAGTCAGTCTAACGATGAAAGATTTCGTGGTTTTCCTCTCCATGTAAGGCAAAAAAGGATTAGTTCCATCAAAAAGTCCTCGACGAAGGCAAATTTCTCCCAATACTTGATCCAGGAGTTTGTCGTCTTGATTGGGTTCAGAATTACAAGGCTACGGAGTTGAACATCAGTCGTTGTAAACCTGAAATTAGGTCCGCTGTTCAACGACGGTTATAAAATATAAAATAACAAATAATCACATTACTAATGAAACGCATTCCATTCACTAATTCACAGTACCATTTGCTGATTCACGGTCTTCCATTCACTGATTTCTTCCCTTTTATGATTTGTTGTAAAGGAAAACAATAAAATTTTTATAAAATAAAAATAAAAATACTTATCCCTTCTACTAAAAAAGTAAAGTACTATTTTAATACAAAATATTATGTTGCACTATATCTAATGCATAAATTATATTTTGAAATTTGTTTTGAAGTCAAACTATAGATTGTGCCACCTAATATGAGATCTCCGCCTAAATCTCTCTTTAAATTAGTCCTCCTGAAAAAAAAAACAATTTTCATCTTCCGCCTTAATTAAGAGATTTTCTTCCATGCAATTTTAGCAATACCTGTTTTGGCTTAGTACTATTCTATCAGAACTATTTATTTGCTTGGTTATTTTAGTGAATAACGAATATGACTCAATTTTCCGTTATTGCAATAATTAAATAATAATCAATATTTTAATACTTTCAATAGCATTTTAGGTAGAACAGGTTGAAATTATCCTAATAATGAATGAACCTCCTATGGAGAAAATCGTTGGAATCAATTTTAAATTAACATTCATGTCATATTTAATACATTGTATTCTTTATTCGAAATGTTAGCTCATTCTATTGATGAAACACTCGTTCTTCATAAATTATTCTTGAAAAGGAAAAAAAAAAAAAAAACATTCCTTTCATTTCCTTTCCCATCTCCACTGCAGCTAAAAGAGATCGTTGTTGTCTTTCGCTCCAAAAACAAAAATTTCTTCCATTCTCTATTTTATCAATTTTCTCGCATCTTAATCTCATTAAACAAAGGCCAGACTTGTTAAAAATATTGAAAAATCCTCCCAACTTACAAAAATACTTTTTTTTTATCTCAGAAACATGGAAGCGGTAAATTTTGAAAATACTCTTTTTCTTTAAAAAAATATTTCAATGAACAAAATCTTTCTTTTTTAAAAAATAGAAGAAAAAAATATTCATTTCATTGATCGTTGTTTGATACAAACGGGTCGTAACAATTTAATTTTTAAAAGAATTTACTTTTGGAGGATTTGTTGACACTAGTGCCAGTCTTATAACTAAGTTGGCGATATTTTTCATTGTCTGCAGCCAACGAACCTTAATAGAGCTTCCTCGCGAATTTGATTAATTAATGCCTTGGCATGATGAACGCTTTTTCTGAGAGAAAATGACAAGAGTGGCGAAATAAAATAAAAAATAGAAAAATCCATCTTGATGGGATTAGAGCTTTCCATTAATTACCTAAGTCGGCCTTATCAAGAAACCTTAAAGAGAATATTTGCAAAAGAGATAAGATAGAATAAAGAAAGGATTAGAGTGTTTTTGGCGGTAGAATATCTGTTAATGGATTTGCTTATAATTAGCTTCATTTAATAAATATAAAACTTCGTGCCAAAGAAATTTAAAGAAGAATGCATCGAAAAAGCCGAGAAAATTCTATTGAGAAAAGAACTCGAGGGATATATGTATATTTTTTTCCATCAAATTTATCAAAGAACTTTTTTTTAAAAAGATATTTTGAACAGAATCAAATATTATTTAATTTTAAAGGGATAACCTTTGTTTTTTAAGAAGTTGTGCATATGTCGCAGAGAAATTATGAAAACGGGATATTTGATCAAATCCCTAAGGCTGATGATAAATTCACGGAAGATGTTAAAATACAAGTGGGGTCATTTCGCTAAGGAAAGTAAATGATTTGATCAAATCCTTAAACTGCTTTAGTAAAAAGATGAAATAAACAAAAAATGAATTAAGCATGCGGATCTTTACCTGTGTTTTAATTTAAGATAATAAAAGTTCATTTTTTTTATATTATATCTATTGATGAATGATAATTTTCTAAATCTTGAGATTATAAATTTTAATATCGTTACAAATTATAATTATAAAAAAATATTAGTGTAGGTAATGTGGCTATCGATATTAATCACGGTTTATTACATCGGATTGATCAATAATCAATTGATCAAGCGAAATGATTACCATTGCCCTGTTTACCATATACTGATGTTTTTTAAGGTTAATTGCCACAACCAGAAATACATTTACCTTGAAAACCCAAAACTAATGCTTTTTTAAGGATAATTGCCTAAAAAAAGCTTACAGCGTAAAATAAACGGAAAAAAATTAATAAATAATTCTTAGCTCGGAAAATTACTATTACGCATGTGTATAGGAAATCTCTAGGCAATGAGTTGATGATCTTTGCCATTGACCGGTAATTATTAATAATTACCTGCGATTATTTATATTAACCAACAGAAACACCTAAACAATATTATTTCATCTTTCCTCTGTAACAATTTAGGGATTTGATCAAATCACTTTCTTTAGGTAAATGACCACACAGAGTTGTATTTTAAAATCTTCCGTGAATTAATCATCTCCTTTAGGGATTCGATTAAATCTTCGCTGCTATCATCTCCGTGACATACATGTTTAAGATGAATTAAGCTGTATATGAAAATAAATTTCATTACTATTATTTTTCCAGTTTCTTGCAGCTTAAAATTTGATATCAAGACAAGTAAGTATTGTCTCTGGTGTATTCTTTTACGGTGAATTGAATAAAATCAAACTGAAATCGATAAGAGTAATAGTTGAGAAGTCATAGAGATTTTCTTTGTACTAAACGTAGAGATATTTGTTCTTAACCAACATTAGTGTCTAAAATTAAGGTCACAAACATAAAATCTGGGAAAACTGAAAAATTATTCACTGTGTAGCCACGAAATTCGGCACGGGAATGTATTTAGTATAGGAGAAGGAACATGAAAACACAACAATAAAGAAAAGATCTTAATTGTGATTTGAGAAACAATAAATATAGTGAAACTTCTCGGGAGCGACCACTCTCTGTTCCACAGTAAAGTGGTCGTTAATGGAGGTTGGTCGTTCTTACGGGTTACCTCCATCGACTTCAAAATGTTGTCGAAGGCTCTCCAATGCTCGGGCGAGCGACCATAGCACGCTATCCTCTTCCAATATCCACCACGCCGACCATTATTAAATTTGTGCAATATTCCAATTCCAAATTTGTCATTGGGCTTGGCACCAATCTGTATATGTAGTGGTTTTGAAGAGGTGGTGGCGAATTTCAGTAATCCCCCTTGAAAAAAAAAATCATTTATCCTCTTCAATTTTATTTATTATTATTTTTTTTAAATGTACCACTGCTTTGTTGCCAGAACTTGGCAACAATTCGGAATTATTAAAAAAAGCTTCCCAGATGAAATTTTCTTGTAAAGTTGCTGCATCATCAGTTTAACACTAAAAAAAGACTTTTATCTATGACACACATATTGCAGCCAGAGCCAAGAGAGTAATGCTAGCTGCAAACTTATGTAGAAAATTTTTCCAAGTTATAGCCAAACTTATTCTTTAGCCTTTCAAATGCAGAACTTGTTTCGAGGCTTGTTCAAAGATAGTTTAAACTACAGAAGTCATTTACATTTGTTATAATATCTAGGGTTTGAGGTTTACAGAGTTAAGTCAAGCATTTCGGTTTGAAAAATGTAAGATTTAGGGTGATAGTTATTTACATGCAATACTAACTCGGATACGAATTGGACATGAAAGCGCAATATTTGGCTCTTGAAAAAAACCATTTTCGCCAAGCGTCGTTGTGTAATCACAGTTCATGTCTTATTGCTATTATTTATTATTATTGCATATTATTATTATAATTTATTATTATTGTATATTATTATTATTAGTATTTATTATTATTTCTTTATTATTATTTATTATGATTATTATTCAAAAAAGATGAAAACGGGTATCACAACCATTATGTAATCAGTCTCTATCTTTCTTGTAGAAACAAAGCAAAGCTCAATATCATAATATATTAGTAGCATTATAAATCTTCCGTTTTTACTTGTAATCCTAGGTTTGAGTTTTTTTTTTTTTTTTTTTTTTTTTTTTTTTTTTTTTTCAAATTTAGGTGGTAGCTAAAATAAGAAAATACCGAACCGATTTTAATAACACTATTTTTCAAATGATACTTTTTACATCACTGTAACACAAAAAGTCGGGAGCTATTGGAAAAAATGATTACGAACACCATTATAAAAAATGTATAATGCGGGATACTTAGCACAAAATACAAGATACTTAGGATACTTAGCAAAATACAGCATACAAAAATAAAAAGTCTAACAGATCCTTGATAATGCCTTTAAATGATGGCGAAATTTAAAAAATTTAGCTTGCTCAAACTTGATACTACTGTGAAATTGTTTCATTCAAAGAACAAGTCCTTAAGTGTGATATGGCCTTTATAGAATTAGATAAAACAATGTTAATAAAGATCAATGTTAAGAAGTAAAGAACCTAACAAAATGTTTAGGTCATAATTTATTGAATATACTATTTAAAGAAATCATGTTTTATTTTTTAGTAAAATAGGGCATTCCAATTTATGAATAGCATCTTGTCGAGGTGCTTTCCCTGATAGCTAATTTACAATCCAACGGTATTAACGACTCACTCTCTTTCTCTTCCTTTTCTTATCATTTTTATTTTTAATTAATTAATTTATTTATTTATTTATTTTTGGATAAACCTCTTGGTTGTTGCTGGTCGTAATTATTATGCAAACTTTTATTTCTTTAAAAATTTATTAAATGAACTAAGAAAAAAGCAAAAATCTTACTTTTCTTTATTTAAAAAAGGAAACCTAAAAGTCGCTGGATTGGAAAATTTCTCCCCGAGCATCCAGAATACTCGACCATACGATTTCTACCGCTTAGGACCCAGTGTTTAATATATGGGACAACATTTAGTTATTATTTTATTACCTAAGAAATAAAATTTTTAGATTCTTTTCTGTTTGCATGCCTTTACAACGCTATTGTGAATACACAAATATAATTAGATTTATCTTCGTTGATCTAAGTATTTATATACATTGAAAAATTGCAAACGAAGTAAGACATTTGATTCAAGTAATATTTTGACAGTTTTATGGCATATAAATTAACTGCGCTGCATATTTCTACGTAAAAATCACATTTTCTGTCATTATTCAAAGCTTGAGTCTGAAAGGATATATTTGGAGTAAACTTAAAATTCCATGCCTTTAAAAATGTAGATCAAAAAATAAGAACATGATAAATCTAAAGAAAAATAGATTTATTGTTGCAATTTTTTAGATGATTTCTCTTTAAGTTTAAAAGACATGATACGGACGCGTAATTGAAAAAACAACGCAAGTGCTTCACAATCGATTCCGAGGCAATATAATATAAGATATATAATGCGAGACAACAAAAAAAACGCTAAATCAGAATTTCAAAAAACTAATTTAAAAAAATTATTATAATTATTTTTTTTTCTTTGCAATTTGTAGTTTACTATACAAAAATGCCAATTATATGAAAGTAACAATTTTAAATTTTCTGTCGTAGATTTTTAAATTATACTATACGACAGTAATAGTGTATGTATTTATCGCTCCATTAAGCGCGAACAGTTCTTAAATTTTTTTTAGAATTGAAATTCATTTTGGTTCGTAAAAAATGATAAGCTTACTACTTTTCGTTTTGATTTGAATCCCATCATTAGAAAACAAAGAACGATTTTAAAAAGAAGAAACGTTTCAAAACTTCCTATGGAAGGTCAAATATGGCTTAAAATTTTCAGTTCTTCCTGTGTTTGAAAATAATATATCGTTACAAACCAATCTTAGTATGAAATTTATCAAAACAAATTTTTAGATGAAGATTTTAGAATAAAACTTAGAATGGAAAAGAACCAAATTTGTCTTATGTAAACAATTTAAATAAAAAGTTAGAAACCAAAATAAAAAGCAAAGCGAAATTTTAAAGATATGTATATGTAGGCAAAAACAGCACTTCATCAGGGGACACACTGTCTGTTAACAGTTAATGGTTAAACCAAAAACTAATTATGCCCTGAGGCCCCATAGTAGAAAAACTTAATAAGAAAATGAAATACTTCAAAAAAGATTGAAATAAAGATGTAAATCCGATAATTATATCGTTACAAACGTTAGAGGAATAACTATTGGCATTGTTTTTATAAAAATAGTGCCAATGTTTTTTTTTGGGGGGAAGGATCAAAATTTATTTAAAAATATCGAATAAATCATCTGAATTTTTTAAATATTATACATTTAAAAAAATTATGAAATTTTACAAATTTTTTAATGAAAAATTTCATATTTCCAAATTTTTTTTTATAAAATATGCATTTCTTATTGAATAATTGCATATTATCGTCTTGATCGAGATCGTCCCTCCTTTTGATTGGAGAGGGGAAATAATTAGTATGATCCTGCCCTGGAAGTAACAAATAAAAGAGACTAGAATAAGTGCAAACTGCTCAATATTGATGCTGTTTTGTTAAACCATTATCTAAGAAAATATATAAAGGAGCATTGAGTGGATCTGAATGGAATATGAAAATTATATGGATTCCTTATGTCTTTATGATTCGAATTAAATTGATGACGAATATAATTTTTAGATTTAGTGACAAATGTAATTTTTCTGTTTCCGGAAAGAAAATTTAATTAAAGATTTGATGAGAGATTGTAAAACACCATTTTTCTATTTTTCCTCAAACTCCTTTTTTTTATTTCAATTCTAAGACACAAACAGCAGGAATCAATCACCTCTCAATTAAAGGTCAAAACTAATTTTCTACCGTAAGAGGGCGGCACCATACAAGAGATCTTTCATTGAAATAAAATAAAATCTTAACTGCAATTGCTACCTGTGCATTTGTTTATTTTTCAGGCCAAAATCTTTTGAAAATTTCAAAATATCTGATCATTTATTTTTGGACAACCGAAAAACTTTTATGTACTTTAGTAAGTTAACTGTTTTCTTTTATTACTTTTCTGTAAATGATTTCTTACAATTTGTCCGTTGTAACTTTTCAATCTCACTATGTGGCCATTTACGAAAATTTCTGGCTGCTGATAATTTTTAAATATTATTTAAAATTTTTAAATATTATTTCTCGTATGTTTAAAATAATGTGGTTTTATTCTAGATTACAGTTATTTTATACATTTTATTATTTCTGTTAAACGTTTTCATATGTTTATTATCTTCGAAATTATTAAAAGAAAATTTTAACACGTCAAGTATCATTTACTGTAGTTCAATAATATTGAAAATGTAGAATCACGTATAAATATCTTATTTGATTTTAAACGCTTAATGCTAGCTTTGAAATCTCAGATGTAATATGTTCTAAACATTGTATCTCAGCTCCTTTTTAAGTATTTGGTGTATCCATTTTTTTTTTTTTTTTTTTGTACCATAGCTCTCTGCTAATCTGAACTAATTATTTATAAATAATTATAATTCGTGAATGTATATCTGATTTTTATACTTTATAAATAGGAAAAAAATTACTTGAGTGTTCCAATTTATTTATTGTGATGGATAATAAATTTTTTGACAGAGTTGAAAGACCTTTCTGATTTGTTTTAGAATTTATAGCCTAAAATATGCTTAAAATTAATTATATTAAAAATATATTAAATTAGTCCTAATGGTTTATATAATTGTGTAATTGCTTATTGTTAAAATTTTAAATGCTTAAATTTTTTAAGAGTGCATAAAATTATGGCTGATAGTATTTAAAATATACATGTAATATTTCCCAAAATAATTTAAATTGTAAAGCTGTAATTGTGATCTTAAGCAATAAGTCTAATTTTTACATGGTCTAGCTTAATGTAAGAATTTCATATTCCTCAAACTCAAAGCTGGTGATTTATTTTATGTGCCTTTGCTTCCCAAAAATATTAAATCTTAATGGATTTGCTTAGTTAAATTATGTAACAAAAAATACAAACAAAAATAAAAAAAATTTATTAATGCATTTACATAGAGAAAACATTTTTATAATTAAAAAATGGTTATGGTTTTTAAATAAAAATATTAAAATTGTATTTTTGCTGATTTAAAAAAATATTTTGTAATTAGGAATTATTTATAATTAGGTTGATGAATCAGGTTATGGAAATATTCTTATTCATATTCATAATTTTTAAAAAAGCTAACTTTAAATCAAATGCCTTTTCAAAATAAATAGTTCCTAGGATTAAAAAAAAAAAAAAAATTCTTACTTAACTTCTAAACTATGTAATATTTTTACCCATTCTTTCCATACTTTAAGAAAGAGCTACAACGAGTTATTAAAACTTATGACTAATATATTTACTCTATCCTGGATTTTTTATTTTTTAGCTTCAAAGAAGCAAACAATAACTTTCTATCACATAAATTTTTCATTTATTTGAATAAATATAAATTTTTATTTATCATTCACATACATATTTTTCATTTATTAATTCTTCCCAGCATATACTTTTTTTTTAAGGATTATTTTTCCCCCAATTCTCTAAAAAATTTTGCGTTAAGATTTTTTTTTTTTTTTTGTGCAATTGTATAAACTTATTAAGATTTCTTTAATTATTTATATTATTCTTGATGTATGTGGGTGCCACTCTTCAGTCCTGAGGACTGAAATTAGTCTTGAGAAAAGATTAATGGGCTGAATTCTGTTCTGTTTATTTTCAATTTGCTTCTTATATTTAGTATTTAAAAATTAAAAAACCACAGTTATTTTCTTTAAACAAACATAAATAAAGAAGAAATTATTGCTTTATGTTGAATTGTTATATCATTATTAGCAAAATTATATCACGCCGAAATAAAGTAATGAGATTGACTGAACTTCAGCATCTGCTTGTCTAAACAAACTTTGTTTTCTTGAATTTAAATGTGCCTGAGTTTGTATTTTTTTCCCAACATTTTAAAATGCTCGTCAAGTTATATTATGATTATTGATTACTTTTTGAAAAATGAAATTTATAGATCTAGGACAATAAATGTAGAAAAATAAGTGTTTATTTTTTCTTTTCCAAAAAGGTAATTAAGTTATTGATATTATATGTGCGCCATTCTCATGAAATGTGAATTTATGAAAAATTTTGCTAAGCAATGCTTGACTGTGTTAATTGATTTGTGTTTTTAGAGTGGCACCCCTATGACTTTATTCTAATTAGATAATAAATCTTGTATATCATTGCCTTGTCACATGGACTAGATCCTCCGTATTTTGTTTTTGTTTTTCTTTTAAATGATCAAAGTAGTTGTTGCAAGGATAACATTAAATATTTCATATGCTTATAAATATTTGTTTTTTCTTTTGAGAATGGGGCACATTTTTACCCTATGTTATGTCTATGTTTTAAACAATGTCACTAAAATAGCTATTAAATTTTCTAACTACCTTTGATTCGCCTTTTTTTATTAATTGAATAAATTTCTTATTAACTAACAATTTATCGTTCTATTTTGTTTTCATTTTGCTTTTCGTTTTAGGTCTTGAAACATTGCTACATCTCACTACAAGCGATGATTCTTGTGAAGGTTGCAATGCTTTTGCATTTAATCAATTTATTCATCAGCAAACAGGAGTATTGGTGAAAAAAGATCCTTTAATAAAACAATCATAATTTTCGTATGATTTTAAAAATATAATGAATGCATGCAAGACTTAAATAGAAATGAAGTATTAAAAAAATTTAAAAAACTTCCTTCATCACTGAGATTTAAAATTTATCATTAAATTTATTTATCAAAGATTTTGAAGCATTCATAAATATTAAATATTTTTTTTTTTACTGAATTAGATTTGCTTCGATTGAAATAATCTTAAAATCATTTATCTAGCCTATATTAAAGCTATCATGGTTCTAGTATTGTACTTATATAATGCATTCTATAATAAAAACACAGAATTTCTAGGGAAAAAATTTATAAGTTTTTTTTTCTGTGTCATTGATAATTTGTTTAGTAATGTTAAAATTTTAATTTTTATATCAATTTTATATTTGGTTATTCTATTTATGCATGTTATATTATAATTGCACTATTATTATTCAAAAAAATTTCTGTGTGAAAATAATATGTGTCTTAAATTAAGGCTTTCATGCACTATACATCAATATATTGACAATTTACATTTACTGCTTATTGAAAGTATATTCCAAATACAGCACATTGAAAGTATAGCCTGGTGAGCTGTAGATTGCATNTTGAGCAGAAAATGGCACAATAATCCAATAAGGGATGTCAATGTTTTCCAAATCAACAAAACGCAGTTTAAAATCGTCG
Source organism: Parasteatoda tepidariorum (assembly GCF_043381705.1). NCBI lineage: Eukaryota > Metazoa > Arthropoda > Arachnida > Araneae > Theridiidae > Parasteatoda > Parasteatoda tepidariorum. The sequence goes on from NC_092205.1 coordinate 7,955,017, forward strand.
CTCAATTTTTGAAGATTACCTGTATATTTCCAAGTCTTCTTTTTTTATTTCTAATTGTCACATATCTGAAAAATACTTATAATCCTTCGACCAATCGACCCTTCCGGTTCGGATCGACCCCCTGGCTCAGTTCGACCCCCGCTAATGCTAAATAGACCCCTGGGGGTCTATTTAGACCACTTTGGCGACCTCTGATCTAGCCTATATTAAAGCTGTCATGGTTCTAGTAGTGTACTTATATAATGCATTCTATAATAAAAGCACAAAATTTCTAGGAAAAAAATTTCTAAGTTTTTTTTCTTTGTCATTGATAATTTGTTTAGTAATGTTAAAATTTTAATTTTTACAGCAATTTTATATTTGGTTATTCTATTTATGCATGTTATATTATAATTGCACTATTATTATTTTAAAATATTTCTGTGAGAAAATAATATTGACAATTTACATATACTGCTTATTGAAAGTATATTCCAAATGCAGCACATTGAAAGTATAGCCTGGTGAGCTGTAAATTGCATTTAGCCTTAGCCTCTGTAGTTTTTCCCTGACAAGTACTTTGCTAATTATTTTTATTATTTATTTAAAAAAGTTTTAATAAATTTTGTCAAGAAAAGGGTTAATCAGGAATTGCCACCTTTGGATGCCCCAACTAAAATACTGTAAAATAAATTTGGAGCATTTTTTTTTTTTTACCCCTCAGAATTATTGATTAGTTGTTTGTCATCATGAGTTTTATAATAAAATCTTGAATCACTCTACTCTAATTTTTCATCTTTTTTACAGATTGTAGAGTCAAAGCATAAAAAGGAATCCAGTAATGTAAAATGAAGAAATTTTCTCTTGTTCTACTTGCAATATTTAAAGAGAAGACAAATCTTATGAACTGAGGATTATTCTTGTTATTAATAGCTCATGTATTTTATCTTATTTCATTTATAACATATGCTTTATATAACTGTGTATAAATATACGATTTTTAATATTCCTACAAGATTTTGGTAAATTTTATTACTTAAATTAATTTCTTTCGAAAGCCTGTTAATGTTTCATTTATAATTTATATCTTAAATGAATATAATTTTGTTTATTTAAAATGCATACATATTTTTCTGTGTTTGTTTCCTTTCCATGCTAAAATTGTATTCATAAGTTTCTCTCTAACGAAAAATGTTGCAAAAACACTCTTGAAGTTTAATTTTATTTTTAATAAAATGTTCATTAAAGAAGAAAAAAAAGTTACTCAAAAGACAATGTGTGCTTCTAAAGCAGTGAAATCTAACACTGTTCGATTATAACCAATATAATTTTGGTATATTTTACTACTTATTTTCTTGGAGTACTTATAAAAGTTCAAAAACATGTATGTTTAAATATTATAACAATTAGAAACATAATTTCAAAAGAAATATATCCCACTATGAGGATTTATTATTAATCTTCAAATAACATAATTTAACCAACATTTCTTTATTCACTTTGTTTAACGTGATATTTGCTAATTTAATTACTTAGCATCTTGTTTTCAATATACTTCACCAATTAGGTACTGATAATATGTGTTATTACTATTAAAAAACAATCGATAATTTTATTATGTGAAGAAAACTTTTGCTTTTTTAATGCACATTAATTTTTTCATAAATTATTTTAATGATTGAAACAATGATATTATCTTTCTAACTATTATTATAATTCATATAGTTCCTTATTTCCCCATGTTCGTTCGAAAATTCTTTTAATAATATTCTTAATAATTAAGTTATGTTCTAATATTAAGTTGAAAATTGAGTGTTATTTTTTTTATGACTTTGTATTTGATTTGTACTTTATGAATGATTTTTCTGAAATTAATCTTTTCTCCCTTATTTGTATTTACTATTTTTCATGTAATTTAATATGAAAGAAAAAAAGTAATGATCAAAGCAAGTGAAGTTCAAATGATGGAAATGAAAGCTTTCCCCTTATTTTTTTCAATGTCATTTGTTTTCGTAAATTCGTATAGCCATAAATCATTTTAAATTTTTTTTATTATTTTTATATGTATTTAATTTATTGAATTTTTCTTATGCTTTTACCTTTTTGCTTTATAATACAATTGTAATGAAATTTTGCTTACCTGATTTCAGATAACTGATATCTCGCTTAATTTAAGCTTCTGATGTATTTTATGTTGCAGAGAAGGTTTCTTTTTTTCTGTTTGTAAATTTACTTATTTAATACTATTGAGACAATAAGTATTACTATATTATATTAAATTTCAATTTTAAAAAGAACTGTGATGCCAGTTTAACCAAAATTCTTCTATACAAGTTAAATGAGAGCAATAAGTTTTACTACTAAATTGCAATTTTTCTATGTATCAAAAACGAATGTAAAGTTATCAGCTATATTATGTAACGTTTTATTTACTTTTTTGATTAAGTTACTTCTTTATTTACAAAACTATGGAATTTTATTTGTCTAATGTGATGGTGCTTGATATTTTCAGAATCACAGTTTAAGTGTAGACAAAAAATGTGCTCTTAATTCACAAGTATGCGCAGGCGCTCTGTGAAAAATTGTTTAAGAACCAATTTTTTAAATTTTATTTTGTTTATCTTCAGTTATGCTAATAAACTCGGTAGCAGAACTTATATGGTGAAGCTATAGCACTATCTTCAAGAAATCCAAATTTTTATGCAACATAAACACAGTCATAGAGATCATTATAAAAATTCTGTTTAATCTTCGATACATGTAGCAAAATTTGATGTAGTGTTCTACTCAGCTGTTTAATTTCTATTAGGAACAATTTTAAGTGTATTTTTAAAAGGAATCTCAACAATTTTTCCCTGTTTTATAATATTTCTTGTTTTAGTAAAATTTATAAAATTTCTTGTTGCACTGTTCCTTTTACAAAATTTACTATTTATATCTAGAATTTTTAAAATAATAACAAAACTTTTTTTTTTTTTTATTTCAGGTTGTGGGGAAAAGAATCCTTTCATTGGAATTATTTCTCGGAAAGATTTCAGCCTTATGCTGCTATTTTTTTTTTCAATTTTATTATGAATGATATTATTAACCATAATATTCATGTCTGTCAAATATATTCACTGAATATTGAAATAATTCCTTTCCATTTGCAGGGATTAACAAAGTGTCCATCACTCGAGTTGTTAGAAAGTCTTCAGATGCTGAGACTCCCGGATTTTCTTGCCCACTGTGTCCTTACGTCTCTGGAAGCAAAAGCCTCTTTATAGCACACATTTTGGACCATGCTAAAAATTATCCCAATGCATGTCCAGTCTGCAAGAAGACATTTTCAGGACAAGCCAGTTTAAAAGTGCACGTGTTCAGCCATTCTGGAACACGTCCTTTTAAATGTCATGAATGTGGACGTGAATTTGCACAAAAGGGCAATTTAAAAGCCCACGTGCATTCGCATGCGGCCAGAAAGTAGCTATCTGTTTTTAAAAAAGACTAAGTATATTGACTTTTTAAGATAGTTTGAATATTTAGTGCTTTATAGAGGTTGTTAGCTGAACCCTAGCTTAATAGATGGGCCTTCACATACCACTGAACTTGTATATATTTGTTCACTTGGCTTCACTGTAGAAAAGGCCTGCTATTTCAGGTTCAAAATTAATTCCTAAATGTTTAATTTTTTTTTTGATAAGGCATCCTTTTTTTGGACTAGATAGAATTTTACTTGTTTACAGCTCGTGATTAAAAGGTGAATTAAACTTTGTCCAAACAAGATAGATTTTCAATTGAAAAAAAATAATAATAATAGTCATAAAACCCTTCTTACCTTGTCAACAATATACCAACTTCGAAATTTAAACCTAGTTGATAATTTGTAAAATGAACTTAATTTTGCTGCTCGAACAATATGCTAACATTAATGTATCATGGTGTACGGCTTGCAACAAGAACAAACAGTATCAAACAAGTAAAAAGAGGCCATATCGGAACTGCCAAAAAAGCGAGTTCTTTCTAAATCTTGCAACCATGTCAGCTTTTTTAACAATACATCTATAAATAACTAAAAACAAATTTTCACTCACAAGAATTACTTAATATCATAAAAATCTTGTGAAATACAGCTGATTTGAGCTCAGAAATTATATCTATTTTTTTAAATTAAAAACTTAATTTTCCGTTTGAAAATATCGACTCTCAGAATAAGCTGTAGTAAGCAACTGTATACTTTCTAACTGGAAGTAGAGCTGGTCAAGAACTCGAGATTGTTGTTGTTTATATTTATGCTAAAACACCATCTATTATAATATCATGGATTGTGGATAAAAGTGAAACATTTAATTTTAAAAATTAAAACAACAATAGATTCATCAATCAACAAAAGATATGTGTTCAAATCTTAAAAGTACGCTAAGCAAAAACAAACAAAAAATCTTTCAATTAATTATTTTGAAATAAATTTTTATAAAATATTTTCTATGTAATATTTCATAATTAGTTTATAAAAATATATGTAATATTCTATTATTAGTTTTTAAAAATATGCATTTAAAAATAAAAACAAGTTTTACTTTTTTGAGTTTTAAATAAGTTGTTTTCTGAAATTTTGTACCTTTACATTTTATTTTTAAATAATACTACTCAGTCTGCTTGAATTCATATGGTCTTGTGTCCATATTTTAATAACTTATCACTTATATATACGAAATATTTGAATTTTTTGGGGGAAGCCTAATCAAAACTCTGCACCATTTCACATAACCGCTATTTTTAATTGTGAACTAGAACAATAGACAAAAAAAGGTTTTTATCAATGTTATCAAACTTCAGTGTGTGTGATAAAAATAATGCATAAGACGTTAGTTTGATGGTAATGATTACAGTTAATAATTTACTATTGCAAACTGTGGCTAATATAACTGAAATTTTTGTGGTTACATTATTCTTTATGTATTTACTAAGTAGGAAGTGCTCTGTTAAAATATGAGTACTCATTTTTTATATTATTGTTTCTTTTCATTTTCATGCAATGTTTAATTAATATCTTCAGGTTTTTTAAATTTCTTTGTCTCTCTTGTAATTTCCAAATAAAACCAAATCTTTAGACTTATATAAAAGTTGACTGTAAATTTCTTTTATTTCTATATTATTTTCGTGGTTTAAAATTTTTTTTAATCAAATATTTTTTGTAATTTGAAGTAAATTGAAAAAAGAGAATGATGAATTTCAACTCCTAAGTATATGTTAATGTTATACAATTTAAAAAGATATCCATTTAGTATGAAGAATATTTTTTTAATTGTTTTCAATATTCTTAACCATTTAATTAGAAAACTTTTTTAAAAAATAAAGTTAACAGTAACTTTTGATGATTTGCTTTGTAATTGTATGTTAAGTTTTTTAATAATAATGTGGCGCCATCTATTGTAATAGAAGAATTTTAGACAACAACAAAGGAATTTTTTTCCTTCCACTCAGTGAAAAAGCCACATGAAAACTATCTAAACTTAGCTGATGTATTATTAATTTAGAATTTTTATTATTATGTGAAATTTCTTTATCATTGTAATTATTTTAATTTTTATTTACTTTTTTTTTGCTTTGCTTTATTGAGTGTTTAAAATAAGGTAGAAATAAATTGTAGGTTCTCTGCTTAATTTGCTTGATACTTGTAGTAAAAAACAATTAATTCTAACTAAAAATTTAATATGTAATTACTATAAAATTTAATCTAAAGAAACAAGCTATTTTTGCAATCTTTGTTGAAGTTCTTTATAACAGGGAAAGAGTTAAAAGTGATGTGGTTAAATTGGAATAATAATCAAACCAAACTTATATATATGTATATATATATTTTTTTTTCTTTCAAAAAGCAATTTTTATCCTTTTTGTTTGTATGCTCAAATAAATGAAGAAAATTAGATCAAATTGAAGAATAAAATAGCATACTGCATAATTGTATGTTTAGAATAAAGTCAAAATCCACTTTCTTTTTCAGAGTGTCCATGCACGTGAACAAAGCTTTCAAAATGTGTATTTAATAAAATGTTTTTGGGAGAGAACTCTGTACTTCTTTTTCACGGAATTCCCTCAATGTCCTGGATTGTATGATTTTTTTTTGGCATAAGAACCTCAATTGCGAAAATTCAAGTTAGAACTATTTATAAAAATTATAATCATAATTATGTTCTTTACGTAATAACAAAAATAATTTATTCAGTAAAAGGCAAATAACTGTAGAGGTTATTCAAACTTGTAAGAAAAAATATAAAATTTTTTAAAATTCATTAAAATCGAATGTTTAGTTTTTAAAACGGATGAATAAAAAAATAATCAATGACCTTTTTTAAATATATGTATATTTGCTTCATGGGCATGTTTTTTATTATTATTCTTTTTTGCTTTCATTGAAACATTTTTTATTATTAATATATGATGAACAGTAACCTTTAAAAAAGTTAAAAGGTTAGTAATGTTTACATCTGAATGTTTTTAGTTGTATACAATTTTGAAATTCTATGCGAAAGAGGAGTTTGACATACCCTTACAATTTAATTTGTTATGTACTTATGAAATGTAATGTTTTTTTTGTTTATTTAATCTGCTTTTGTATTTTATTAATATCTACAACTTATGAATTTATGAAGCTAATATTTATGCCTTAAAATGCTTTGCTTGTAAATATGCATTCGTAAAATTCATTCTTAATGGGTACATTTTTATTTAAGTATTATTTTATGCATAAGGAATTGAACAAATGTTATATCTATGTTAAAATGCTTATATCTTAAATACTTTAGTTTTGTTTTTTAGTAACTTGTGTATAGTTCATGAAAAAATATTGTGCGTATATTATAAAATATTGTAATTTAAATTCTCAATATTTATTGCTTTGGCCTATCTTTTATCATAAATTTTTGAAATCAATTTTTATCACCTGTGTTATAATTTTGTTTTTTTCCGTTGAAAAATTTATCTGAATTGATAAGAGAGCTATTATTTTTTTTATTACAGCTTAACTATTAATTGATTATAAGATTTTTAGTTATTAAAGATTTATATTATGTATTTTCGAAATATTTCTTCGTTTATTAAGGTTTCCATAAGGTTTCCATTTTTTTTATACTCAAAATTATGGTAAGAGCAATATCATGTATACATTTTACTGTTATTTGTTATTGTTGAATTCTATTTACTTACAAATTTGTATTGTTTATCTACTTAATAATTTATAATATTATCTACTGAAAGATTTAAGTTTTTATTACCATTTTATACAACATTCTCTGTTTCAATTAATATTTTATTTCAATCCTAAAAGAAAATAGCTCTTTTTTTTCTAACTATTTATTTTTTTAATAAGTTTATATCTGGTTCTAATTAGATTGATTGTATAAGTATTAATGAGAAGGTGTCGTTTTTCTAATATTATGGTTTTGCTTTAGTGTATTTATTATTTCATCTATTTAATCTAGCTAGTTAGATTTATTAAAAATTGTTTTAATAAATTTTTATCAATATCACACAAATATTTGTTTGTTTTATTTATTTTTTATGATTCTATTGAATTAATACGCAGATTTGTTCAGTAATCACGATCATTACTTTGAAATCAAGGATAGGAAGTTTGTTAAAATTTAAAAGTTACAATGATGTCAATGGATCTTTAACCACACAGTGGTGAGAAAGTGCATAAAAACATTTTAGCTCTATTTTGGGCCATTAACAAGTTATCAAAAATGGAGATGGCACTTGCTTTCTCAAGAAGTTTCTTTAAGGTTAGTCCTCTACCCACTTGCGTTCTTCAGATATCTGACTGGTATGCCGGTAAATCAAAATGCAAGAAATGACACAATGTGGAAGAATTAGACAATTGAAGGAATAAACTATTTTTACTATCTACTAAAATATATTAGGAAATGCAGAGTTCAGTGGCATTAATGTGACCACGTGTCAAATATCATATACGCACCTTTCACAAGGTGGACCGCTGCAGGACTTGTTAGAAGATAATCAATTAGGTTCTTGAAGGTGTTCACTGTGATGTCGAGGCAAGCTTGCGACCAGGTTGCGTAGTTTGGGATTCATGGTTTAAACCACCCAGTCAAGGTGGTTCCACAGATTCTTGGTTGGCTTTAAAGTCGGGGAGTTGGGTAGCCAGGAGAGTACCACATGCACAAATTGTATATTGTATGACACATCGCATTATTCTGCTGGTTGATGCCGTTATCCTAAGGGGAAAAATTCATGTTTAGGAGTGAACATAATTCGCAAGGACAGATGCGTACTTGTTTTGATCCGTTGTACTTTTCACAATAATGAGTACGCACACAGATTGTAATTTTCCCAGATCATATTGCTCCCACCTCGAGCTTGAACCCTTACAAAAAACAGGATGTTTCACCCCGTATACGCGAACTTCTATTAGTCCGATATAACATAAAACATGATTCATAAAAATAAGCCTCCATCGCCACTCAGCGGACTGCAGTACTAACGTGCAAACTCCAGCCTTCGCCAATGAACTGCAATCAGTACAAGTGCATTAACTAGGCCTCTTCTGCGGAGGCACATGGGCAACACTATTGATAGCTCCTGTGCAATCCAAACGCATTTCCCCAGAAGCCATTCTTTCATCAATGGCCCATGGTGCAGCGTGATTTTGGATACAACCACATGGTATACTTTTACCACTGCGACGCATAGTTTAGGAAATCGGTCTGAACTGACCGTACATGCACAATTCCCAGTAGAACAAAGAAGTCATGCATCACATGCTGCCGTCAGTAAGCGAGTGAGTGGCCACTTTGATCAGCCTGCGTAGGACCAAAGGTGCTTGCTGTTCTACCATAAAGTGGTTGACATCGCACGCAGGTCATCGGGCTACCACAGCAGTGGAGCCGTCCCCTCTGCAGAGGATCAAAATTGCAATGACTTGTCTTTGGATCATCCTCGGGGATGTTTCCCAGATTGTCGCTAATAGCCCATTGTGCAGTTCTAGTGCGATGTAAATAAAGCACCTGCTTAGCCTTTCGGGAAATGTTTCCACCTTGGCCAAAAACCCAATGATCATGCTCTTTGGAACGTCGGATATATCAATCCGTAGCTGTATTATGCCAAAAATTGCAATGTTTTCCAATTCCCTCAGACACCCTCACATGCGCTCTACTGCTATGAACTGCAATCTACATTCGATTCACGTTAATGTCGAAAGCAGGCGGTAGTCACACTAATATGACAGCGTATGTATGGTGCTAAAATTGAATTACTCTATTTCTTAAAATTCGGTGAAATTAAAATTTCCAGCAGCCTCATGAAATATTTATCACCACCTTTTAAATGTTTCCCTGTTGTAACCACACTAGAAGGATAATTTTATTTCTCACATACTTGTAACAAATAGTAAATTTAAAGTCCATCAAAATGGGCTACAGATGGCCTGCAGCAGAACTCGCTTACTTCGCATGCTTTCACCATTAGTTTGTGGAGAGCTTAGAAGAAGAAAGTTTGTTAGTTTCTATCTTGATTTTTAACTAGATTAAAATCTTTTAAGTTAGGAAATTATATAGAACTGAAAACTGCATTAAACATAGTTCTAAAGAAAGCATCATGGAAATTTTAAGAAATATTTTCAATTAAATACGTCAAATATTAAGAAAAGGAAAAATATCGTAGTACATTCCTATACAACTAAAAAGAGGAGGAAGGGGATGGGTCAAAGGCATTGAAAGCCGGTCTTCTCCGATAGCGTATTCGAGCGTTGTGATCGCGAATGAGAAAAATTTCGAAGTTGTGTGGAATGGGTATAGGTATTTTATTTGCGTCGCACTAAAGCTGTGCGTTGACCTATTGGCAACGGTCTGGGAAACATCCCCTAGGAGGACATGAGCCGAAGGATATGCTATCACAATTTTGATCTTCTGCAGGGGGATCTCATTTTTGAAGAAACTGTCTCAATTTAGTCACAGATCTGAAAGGGCAGGAAATTTTCTCCTGATTCCTGAACCCATGGATGCACATATTGTTTCCGCATACCTCTTATGTAATTTATCATAGTAGCCGATCACACTCTTTTCTAGAAGCCTATTTTCACTGTGTCGGATTCATACATGCTTGAGCCGTACAATGAATCAAATGTGTAGTGTACATAAAAAAAGAATAATGATCGGTTTTGTGGCATCAGCCAGATTAACTGTAACTGTGTGTTAACTGTATAGTTTTAGTTTCAGTTTACATTTATGTTAAGTTTCAGGATGCTAGATCCTGCTCATTTATTTAAG